>NC_056742.1:194320820-194490820 GCF_019279795.1 Protopterus annectens
AATATGCTGGAACCATCATGCCATGTAATATATCGGGTCAATATTAAATTGTTGAAATGGCATTACAGCGAATGCTGTTTTGCCAACATGTAAAGAGCAAAATGCTCAAATAGCAAAAGCTCAAGTCAGTGATTTTTTTCCTAGGGAAAAAAAATCACTTGGCCTGAGCTGTGACATTGCCCTTTACCCCACTGTAGTAAGATTTTGGAGTTGGTATATTTAGTTGGGGGTGGGGGGCGCAGCCTCCCACATGGGGTGGTGTGGGGGGTGAACCCCCCCCCACTTTAAAATGTTTTAACTGGTGTGTTTTATTTTGTTGGACTACTGATTTTTTCCCCCTAGTAAAGAAAAGCGGTGATCTGGGGTTTTGCTGTTTTAGCATTTCGGTTTTTACGTGCCAGCAAAATGGGATTTGCTGTATTGCCGTTTCGACAATTTAATATAGACCCAATACACCTCTAGCCATTTCATGCCTGAGAGTGCAAACTTTTTATTCCCTCTGTCTGCCACAGGCATACAGGTTAAATAAATATGTCTTAGAAAGAAGGTTTAGTTTGTCTTATTGGAAGGGGTGAAAGAAGGTTCAATTTGTCATACTGGAAGTGGTGCATGTGTGACTTTCAGCAGTGTGAAAGTATTATGTTGCTCCCTAGCAGGCTTTTTGTGATGCAAACAACATCTTAGCAGTCCATAGGTTATATATATTCATATTCTATACCTGAACAATGTCATTATTACTCCTAGTAGTAAGACTTCTGCCTCAAATAAAGAAAACAAAATAGCAATAACATAAAAAGAGATATACCAAGTTACTTGTAAATTCCTTGCCTCATATCCTAGAATTATGAATTGTAACTTATTGTTCCCATTAATGTCTATATCAAATGTGCTTTGCAAATGTGTTTATTCTGCTGCTACATTGCACTTCATTATCTCCCTGTTAAACTTAATAAATAAACTTGTAATATTGTTTTGTATAACCACCTTCTTATGTTTTTATGTTTTTCTCACTTGTACTCTTTTCTACATAGGTCATGACTAAAAATGGTCTGTAACCAGTTCACTCACTGGGTTAACAAATTGTAAATAAGTAGTTTGTTACGCCAACAAAATCCTTTTTAATCACTCAATGGTTAAATTTGTTACTGTAATAATGACTATAGCACACACATATCACTGTGTCCATTAGAGAAGAAATAAAGGGCAAGGAAATAGGCCCTTCCTTCCAAGCTATTCCCAAATGTCAGGTGTGATCCTCTAAAATTTACACACAAATAGTGCAATGCTATTTCATTAAACAGGTCAGATACTGCTGCAGGGCAGGCTTATAAAAGGCACACACACACGTGCACATGTGCACACGCGCACACATACACATACACATCTGGCACTTGTCATTATCGTACAGTATGGATCTTTTACAGTAATTAAATAATTACTCCTCCATGGATTTTGTATCAGAAAAAATCTCACCTACTCTGCATTAGAAAAATGCATCTTCTGGATGAGGTTTCTGTCAGTCACAGTGGATATCTGACATAACTGGACCAAAAGGGAAAAAATGCCATCACCAATAAACTGTGTTTTGAACTTCATTTTACAGATTCTGGATCACCTGTCTCCAGGCCAGACTCACCCTTGCACCAGATAGATTGGATATTTGCGATGTCACATGTCCTTTTTCTGGCATGTTCCCTGAAATTGGTGATCCTGCTTTTGTAAACACCAAAAGCTTCCACTTGTTGTTGGGCTCTAAACCCCTGTCAGACCAGCAAACCCTGATGAGGTTCCCATCAGGATTACAAACCTTTTCTCTCTCTAGTGAAGTCATCCTGGCACTGACACTCACCTAATGATGCAATTTTTATTCCTAAATAATAGAAATGATATGTACCTAGTGATACACAGGCAGACAGAAATAAATGAAAAATTGTAAAATACATTCATACAATTCAAAATTTGTAGCACAGTAGTAATATGTATTGCTACATAACAACACAGAACATAGGTATCCGAATATGTGTAACATTACAGCAGGAGTAAAGTATCCAATAGCAGACTGACATACAACATCCTGCAGAATTGAATGGTGTCTAGCACATAACTGCATGCCTTTTCAAACTCACTATATATGTAAAAAATTTCCAAACTCTACCTTTTTTAACAACACACTCACGCACATCATATACATACAATGCAAGTGATTCCAAGAGATTATGCACTATCTGATAAATAGTTTGGGAGAATATTGTATAGTATACCCTTTAAATTGTAAAATTATTTTTAATGTCATACTGATGATGCTGTCTATTCTGTGCAAGCATGACCATTTCTCTGTGAATGGTCAACATATCTGCATCACAAATAGAGTTGAAGGTATATATTTGAAGGTAATATCATTCAGCTGTACAGATTTTTGCAGAATGTCCAATTTGTTGCCTCATATTTTGGTCCATTTTTCATAAAATGTTGTTTTTCTGGAAAATTGGTGTCTAATCTTTAAAGACTGATGTGAGAAAATAATGACTGACATTTCAGTTTCAGATGTCATACCATTCCAAAAATTTATGTTATTCTATCAACTTTCTAAGTTTGCAAGAGCAATATTTAAAATTGTCCCTATTTTGGGCCTTTGTCCCACTTTTATTTATGGCTGTGTCTAGATTTCTTGTTGTAAGAGGTTTAAAGGTATGGAAGGAATACACCAAGGATCTGGAGAAGCATCTCCCTTTATATAGTCATCCAACAAATGCAATGACAGGGTCATCAGACCTCACACCCTTTAAATTCATCTCGGAAATTAGTCTTGCTCTGCAGTGTATAGCTCACTTTCTATTGATGAGCATGTCTCTGAAAGATCTTCCAATGATTGTTAAACAAATCTTGTTAAAGGAAGGCAACATTGGGGCCCTCTTCTGATGCTCATCTATACTTGAAAATGATTTGTTTAAGGTATAATATTTATAACCAGTCTCCAAAGGAGCTTCATGCCTGGCCTATTAGCCTGATGACCCTGCTGTGCAAGGCTAGGGAGAAGATAAGCATGGATATCATACATTTATTCTGAGCTTCCCTGTGCTTGGCTTGGACACCTGTGACTACAAGACTTGGATTGCTTCTAAAACCATCTGGACCTACAATGCTTATATAAGTATTTTTGTACTTGCTCTAACTGTCTCAGTGCTATTTAACACTTCTCTCCTGTATTTATTGATTTTGTTGAATTCATCACTGTTTTTCAGCCTGCACTTGTTAAAGAAACAAAGTATGTTTATCTGTTACTTACTGTACTGCCCTTAGGTTGTTTTAACAGCATTCTAATATTTCCTCCTCGGGTACTGCAAAAGCTGTTCTGAGTCTGCCAAAATATTTCTAAGTTTTGCAAATATTTCTGTATTGTTGCTGTCTTATGTTCTGCACTTTTTCCTGCATTTTGTTGAACATTTCCTATGGTTAGTGTACTTATTTCCAAGGATTTCTGATACTGAAGGAACTCTAACTTTTGTAATAAATCATTTGTTCCTGCACTTGAACTCAAACCAGTTTGTTTTACTTTAAGAGGGTTCTTTTGCACTCTGGTGAGAGCAGAGCTGAATTCAACCCATCCAAGTTGGAAACTGCTGGTGGAAAGTTTATTGTGTTTTATCTGATTGGGCTGAGAGATTAATTGTGGAAATGTCTTTCATCCCACTGACTGGTAAAAAAGCCTTGCACATACGTGGTTCCCCATGAGTTTTATATAAGCATACCTCTCCAGTTTAATAACCTGTATAGGAAACGCTCTCCATAGTCTCCCACTGTTCACAACTGCTAGAAGAGCTGCCAGTTTGTGCAGATGACAGTACTACTGCAGCTCATCTAACTGGAGCTGCTCAAAATTTGGTGACTTTTGCCAGAGGTCTGCAAAGATTCTGCTGAAATCCAAAATATCTACTGCTAAAATTAAAAAAATAAGTGCTTTTGAGCTTTCTTTGCATTTTGCTGACTGGATTTTTATAATTTTTGCTGCCTCATTTTGCTGTTTTCTTACTATATTTTTCTGCACTTTAAAAAAACTGTTCTGTTTAAGTAGCTAGTACATAACATAGACTAGATTCATAGGTTCATAGGTGGGTACTAGGCTATCGGCCCTAAAGCATATACAAGCCTAGTCAAACAAGTACCCTGGCTTTCACCACCCAAGAAAATTATTTACCTGTGCCCCCGTCGAGCAGAGCCACAGAGGTGATCCCCAGGGTGAATTTCCTATTTCCCATCCAATCATCAAGATTTTTCTTGAAGAGAGCAAATGAGGAGCTTTGCCTGACATAGATATGTAGTCTGTTCCAGAGTATGCAAAGTCTCTGGGACAGGTATCAATCCCTCCAGCATGTCCTGTTTATTGTGGTGAGAAGATTTAGGTCCCTAGAATGTGTAGCTCGGAGGGACTGGGATTTCTTTAGGTGGAGCTTGTCCAACAGCTCAGGGTTTGACATAGCTTTGTATGTTAGGCAGAGATTGCCTCTGAGTAGGCAATATGCGATGGAGTAAGGCTGGAGTTTTTTGAGACGGTCTGAGTAGGAACATTTGTTTGAGGCCAGTAATCCTCTTTGTGAGATATTTCTATAATCTTTTCAGTTGTTGTAGATGTCTTGTGAGGTACATACCAAAAGGGGTGTTGTACTCTATAATGGGTCTGATGAGTGATGAGTAGAGGGGAACAAAGACCTCTTTTTTCCTGGATGAGAAGCCTTTTGTGATTAGGTGTGCCACGTAGAAGGATTTCCTGACTACTGTGGCAATGTGTTTATCAAAGGAGAGGCTACTGTCCACCTGTGTCCCAAGGTCTCTTATCAAACTTTTGGTGTTAAGTAGACTACTTCCTATGTGGTAGCTCATGGCTGCAGAGTTTTTACCAAAGGAGATGACAATGCATTTTTTGGCATTGAGCTTGAGGCCATGGCATTGACACCAGGCATCTGTCTCTGTGAGGCCCTTTTGTAGGACTTCCTCATCATTTGGGGACTCAACTATGGCTCCCAGTTTGCAGTCATCTGTGTACTTTGTTAGCCAAAGGCCATCTGTGCTAGCCTGTACTTTAGAAAAGTAGATGCCAAACAGGAGAGGACCCAGGACTGAACTCTGAGGTACTCCACTTGTCACTGGTCTGAAGTCGGATTTGGAGTCTGCTACTTTCACAGTGTGGATTCTGTCAGTGAGCCAGTTGGCAACCCATCTTGTGACATAGGGATTTATACCTAGTTTCATAAGTTTATTTATAATTCCAGAGTACGGGATGGTGTCAAAAGCCTTGGCGAGATCTAGATAGGCTGTGTGAACCACCTTATCCTCATCTACGGCTTTGGTGACCACTTCAAAGAAGTCGATCAGGTTTAGGAGACATGATCTGCCTTTTACAAACCTGAACTGGGTGGGGTCCAGAGATTGAAGGTTACCAATGTCTTTGTGTATAAGTTCCATGATGATACGTTCCATGGCCTTGCAGACTAGGCTCGTTAGGCTAATGGGGGCAGTAGTTTCCGGGGTCCATGGCGGCTCCTCCTTTGTGGAGTGGGATAACAGTCGCCATACTCCATTCAGTAGGTACAAAGCCTGAGGTGAGGCTGTGATTGAACATGGTGCTTAGGTAGGGTGACAGTTCATTCTGAAGTTCATGTAGAACGCAGCCTGGAATGTTGTCAGGTCCCATGGATGCTGTGTTCTTGGCTTTGGAGAGTGGTTTTTACCTGTGCAGCCGTGATTTCAGGAACTTTGCATTCTTCCAGTATAGAGATGGACCTTCTGGGGGTGAGGGGAGGTAAAGTTAGCACTGAACCTATCTGCCAGGATGTTGGCAATATCAGTTGGTTCTGTGTATTTAGTGCCATTGTGCTTTAACTCAGAGCAGATATGAGTGTTGTCATTGAGACTCTTGACATAGCTATAGAATGCTTTGTGGTTGTCTTTAGAATCAGTGGCAATGTTGTTTTCATAACTAGCTTTGGAGGATTTTATGAGGCATCTCAGCTTTTTACTGAGGCGGACCAGGGAGTTCTTCCAGTCATGGGATCTTACTCTTTTTTGCAGCAGTTTCTTTCTTCTGTTGTAGAGTTTGTTTATGGCAGAGGACCACCAGATTGGCTTCCTTTTTTTAGAGGATAGCATCTTGGTTCTGTTAGGGATAGCACAAGCCATGCACTTGTGTAGGTACTTATAAAATGCCTTTGTGTAGGATTCAGCAGTCGTAACTCTATTGTCCGGCTGCATGGGTGTCGTGAAGTTTGCTACTTCTGTCTTAAGAAGTGTGAAGTTGGCTTTGGAGAAATTTTTTACTGTGGTTTCCCTAATGGGGGGTGGGGGCAGGATATGGATGTCTAGGCTGATTAGCTTGTGGTCGGATCTGACCAACGAGGAGATGACCTCTGGTGTGGTACACGGGTCGCCCATGTTGGTAATGACCAGGTCCAGGATATTGCTGCCCCTGGTGGGGGTGTGGATAAGTTGATCCAAGGTGTTTGAATTTATGAATTCCAAAAAACGTTGAGCAAAAGAGTTAGTGCATGAGTAGTTTTCCCAGTTGATGGTGGGGTAGTTGATATCTCCCAGTACTGGGGTGTTGGGTTGTACCCTAATATTTTCCAGTATTTCAAGAAATGTGGGGTGGGACTCCTGGGGCATGGTGGGTGATCTGTAGCAATTTACAATTTGGATTGCAGTCTTGCCCAGTGTTAGTTGCACTTGGATAATCTCGGTTGCATTATGCTGAGCAACTAGCCTGGAGGTGTGGGTATCTTTGATGAATATGAACACACCTCCACCTTTAGTGTTTCTGTCCAGGTTAGGTGGTCGAAAGGTGTGGTATGAATTATAGCCTGGTAATGCAGGGGTGCTCTCTGGAGCCTTGAACCAGGTCTCAGTCACTGCACAGATGTCGATGTTTTCCATTTTTAGAAGTGCCTCGAGTGAGTGTATTTTGAGGTTTAGACTTCTAGCATTGAGTAGCATTACCCTCAGATTTTGCTTGCATGTACCTGTTACGGTGGTGGATTTGTCTTTTGAACCTTGCCTAAAAAAGCCACTATAGGGCTGGCAAGAGCCTTTGCCAGTATCCAGAATCCCAAGGGCAACAGGTGCAGGCCATCTCTAGCAAAGCATTGTGGTCTGTAGATCATGTAATCTCAGGCTGACAAATTCCTGGATCCCCTTAGAATGACACCAGAAGCTTAGCCAATTGTTGAAGTCAATCATTTTGTCCTTGTACTGTGGTATCATTCTGGGTGATGGTAGGATGCTACTCATGGCTAGGGTCATACCTGCCTGGGTTACAAGATTGGAGAGCTCCTCCATGTCTCTTTTCATGTAGTCCAGCGAGGTATGTCTCAGTTGACTGTAACTTTCTCCACTGAATCTCGACTGTATTGTTACACTTGAGAACTATTTCTAGCCATCTTACATAAGGAGGACCCCGCCTGTACCCTTTTGGCAGAAGTGTTTAGTTTGAACCTCATCTGAGTTGGAGATTACTGGAGGAAAGCTCAATGTCCACTTTGTCATTAATAGTTTAGCTTAAAAGTGTTTCATTTTGCCTGTATTTAAGCCTCATATTTGCATGGGTTAGAGCTTGTTTATTCAGAGGTCCTCAACCTTTAGTGACTTTTGCCAGAGGTCTGGAGAGATTCTACTGAAATCCAAAGCATCCACTGCGAAAATTGAAAAAAATAAGTACCTTGTGAGTTTTGTTTGCACTTTGCTGACTATTCTATCATTTTGCTGATTTTTACTGTATTGTTTTGCACTCTAAAAAAGTTGTTCACTTGCTTTAAGTAGCTAGTACATAGCACACACTAAATTTAGATTGAGCACTATTCCTGCCTCTTCCATTACAAGGGCTCTACCTTCACCCTTGTTGCAGAAGTGTGTAGTCTGAGCCTCGTCTGAGTTGGAGATTACTAGAGGAAAGCTCACTGTGTGCTTTCCCACTGGCAGTTTAGTTTAAAAGTTTTTAATTTCACCTGTATTTAAGCATCACTTTAGCATGTAGCTGCACACCCCACAACGGGTTCAGTGGTGCATTGTATAGACACAAATGCTTTGAAAGACAATTTTCTCCTAGACAATGTTAGTGAACCCTCCCACGTTTCCCTGCTGCATTGCAGGAAACTCAGTTGCACATTGAGAGGCATTACTATAGTTTCTACCCCTAACCTTCAATAGAATAAGCCGCTTTATCAGTCCTAGAGCAAAATCTCATCAAACTAGCTGACTTCCCAATAGTAGTTAGGCAAAAAAACTGTCATAATGGGAATATAGGTAGGTTCATAGGTTCATAGGTAGATACTAAGCTATCTGCCCTAGGGCATTTATAAGCCTAGCTAGAGTGTATTTGGCTTCTGCCTCCCTATTAGATTAGCCTACTGTGCCTCTGTAAAGTAGGTCACAGAAGGTACCCTTTTAAGATTAGTTTACTGTGCCTCTGTCTAGCAGGGACACAGGAGAGATCCCAGGGGTGAATTTGCGATTTCCCATCCACGCGTCCAAATTTCGCTTGAAAAGGGTCAGTGAGGGGCTATGTCTAACATGAATTGGGATTCTATTCCAGAGTGAGGGGAGCCTCTGGGAAATTAATCTGTCCCTCCAGCATGTCCTATTTATTTTTGTGCTGAGGTTTAGGTCCCTGGAGCGTGTAGCTCTAAGGGACTTGGATTTTTTGAGGTGGAGCATGTCCATTAATTCTGGGTTTGACATGGCTTTGTACATCAGGCATAGATCGCCACTGAGTAGAGCTGGAGTTTCTTTAGTTGAGCTGCATAGGACATCTGTTTGTAGCCCATGATCCTCTTGGAGAGGTACTTTTGGGGTCTCTCCAGTTACTGCAGTTGTCGGGTAAGGTACATCCCAAAAGGGGCATTGTATTCAATTATGGGCCTGATGAGTGACGCGTAGAGGGGCACAATGACCTCTCTTGATCTAGATGTGATCCCTTTTGTGATAAGGTGGGCTATATAGAAGGTTTCCAATAATTTCTCTGGCAAGCCTGATTGACATTGTCATCCTGAGGCACTGTAATAATTGCCTAATGTATACAACCACTTACTCCTAAAACAAACAAATGGAATATGTGAAAGATGTTAAGTACACTATTAATTTGGAATCAGCTCTCTCACATAACAACAAGCCAGACATCAAACGGGTTGTCAGCACACACATCACCGTTCACACAAAAAAAGGTCACAACACATAAACCCAGATATGCGGAGGTACTCAATAGAAACCTATCTGATGATCAGATTCCTCCTAAGTGCAAACCTCTTGCACACACTGCAAAGCAAATAGAATCCACTACACATAACAACACATACACACCAGTGTCTCAGAAAATAAGCCCATAAGGCAAAACAACTAAAAAACAAATGTCCTGGTTATAGCCAACTCCATATAGAGACACAAAAATGTCTCCTTCACCAGGATGGACAAGGACAAGTTTACAGTCAGGTGCCTGTTAGGTGTCTGGAACTATCAAATCATGCATGCACTCAAGTCACTCATCAATAATTACCATTATGATTCTGTCATAGTACATGACTTGAGATGTACTTCTCTGGGTTATATGAAGAGAGATATGATTGAACTCTCAGATTATGTGTCCCAGCAGGTATGTATATAGCCCTAAGCAACATTCTACCTTCACCCAGGATGATGCCACAATGACTTCAGTAATTGCTTAGCTTCTTGTGTCAAGGTGTCAAGACAGGGGGATGCAGTATCTGTCAACCTGAGAAGACATGGTTGACAGACCATGTTGCTTTGCCAGAGATGGTCTTCGCCGGTCTCTTCTAGGCTTTCGGATATTGGCAAAGGCACTTGCCTCCCCATAGTTCCCATATTTTAGGCAATGTCAAAACAACAAAATTTCAGTCTTAAAAAATTCCAATTGACACAAACTCAAGGTTATACTGCTTAATGCTAGGAGCCTAAACAGAAACTGCACTCCCTGGAAGCACTCTTCCCCTTCCAAGATGCTGATGTTTGTGAAGTCACTGAAACATGGTTCAAGGCCACAGAGGGCACCCTGGCCATGCAAGGCTACAATTCCTTCCATACATTCAGATGCAAAACATATGTGAAAGAACCAAAGGTGGACATGTATCCATTTTCATTAAAGCCAAATACAACTCTAGATTGCTTAAACAGTATGACTCTCTTGAGCTATTCCAGGTCTAAGGAACTATAGGTAAAATACCCTACCACATCATTGTTAGCTACAGGTCCACCACTATGAACCAAGAAAAGCACACCACCTACCTGGACTTAGTAGAGTCATTCACTATACAGCAAAACATTTTGGTCATGGAAGATTTCAACTATCCAGCTATCGACTGGGCGACATATATGAGCACAACATGCCTGCCCTGAGGTTCCTGGACTTTGTCAAAACAAATGCCTTGGAACAGCTAGCTAGTCTCACCCCTCCACAAGGGGCTCAAATATCCTAGACTTAGTACCCACCAACATCGAGGGGGGGGGGGAGGATTCAATGCATCACCCCTTATGTGTTTCCCTGCCTGGTAAGGTCAGACCATAAATTTTTCTCATTCAAAATAACAATCAGACCTAAAACACCTACAGGAGCAAAAAACTGAAAACTTTCTCCAAAGTAAACTACAGCCTGCTAGGTGATGGTATAATAAGTTTCACCCCCCCCCCCCCCCCACACACACACACTAATGCAGCCAAAGATGACTCCTGTGCAGAGGAGTACACAGATGCCCTGTATAACCACCTAAACAACTGTATAGACTTGGCAGTACCTGACAGGATCAACACCAGGTCCTACTGATAAAACAGGCTACCCTGGTGGACCTCAAGTACAAATAGGTTATATAACAAAATGAAGAAACGTATGTCTAAGGGCAAGAGGAAACTTACTCGGCAAAAAAAGAATACCCTCCACAGCTTGAACAAGCAAAGCAGATATCTTGTAAAGTCCTCTACATCTAGTTACAAAGGTAAATTAGCATCCCTAGTTAAGGATAATCATAAGGCATTCTTTAGTTATGTCCAAAATCTAAAATGGAATGTCCAGCTATGTGACGAATTATAGTAAATGGTGCCTGTCATACTGAACCTAAGGCAACTGCCAACCTGCTAACTGACAGCTTTGGAACAAACATCACCCTCCTGTCCCAACCAGCAATATCCCAAAGCATACCTCACACCAGTCCTCTACCTAGTATCTCCAAAGAGCAGGTCATATCCGCATTCTCCAAGGCCAAAAACATGGCCTCACTGGGACCAGTTATCACCCAGGCTTCTTACTAGATCTAAAACAAGACCTAGCAGAACCAATTGGCACCCTCTTTAACCTCAGCCTGAGTACTGACTTTGTTCTAGTTGAGTGAAAACAGCAACAATAATCCTCTGGGAACTATATACTCATAAGCCTAACCAACCTTATCTGCAAGGCCCTGGAAAGAATCATAATGGACCTTATCAACAAGGACATAGGCATCCTTCAAACTCTTGACCCGACCCAGCTTCAGAGGTGCCGGGAGATGTTGAAGACTGGAGGGGGGCAGAGGGTGACAGGGGTACTTAGTGATCTAAAAAGAGCAATTTTTTAAAACTATTTACCACCACAACTTAGTTTCACTTGGAGAACATTTTAAACTTAGCCAATTTCTATTTTGGTGCTTGACTTTCCTGATTGGTCTTACCTATCCCATGGCTGATAATTGTATATTAGCCCTAGCGAGAATAAATGTGATCATACTATAGATAATTTGAGGGACCCATGTATGGGTGGCAGCATTTAAGAACTGCTTCTATCCATTAGTAGCACAAGGGGCAATCATGGAGTACACTTTCTATTAGCCACCCTTAGATCCAAGTTGCATTTGAATATGGACAGGGATGAGCTTGTTTTACTTGAATGGATTGCCTGTTCTGGGTATATATCCATCTCTCCACAACATTCAGTTTAGATACTTGGACTGAATATTTCTGATGACATTTGACTTGCTGATGTTCAGTAGGTCCATCTGTATTAGGTCTGAGGATGCCTTGTATACCAGTCACAAGGGGCAATCCTGCAGTACACTTTCTATTATCCATCCTTTGATCCAAGTTGCGTTTGAATATGGACAGGGATGAGCTTGTTTTACTTGAATGGATAGCCTGTTCTGGGTATATATCCATCTCTCCACAACATTCAGTTTAGATACCTGGACTGAATATGTCTGATGACATTTGACTTGCTGATGTTCATTAGGTCCATCTGTATTAGGTCTGAGGATGCCTTGTATGCCAGACACGTCACCTCTAAGCACTCTGTAGGATACTGAGTATAGTGATAAATGTTTGAGGTGGTCCATGCAAAACCTATTGTTTATGATTTTTATCCTTTTAGTAAAGTATCTCTGTGGGTACTCCAATTGCTGCATGGGTCTGGACAGAAACATGCCAAAGTGGGCATTATACAAAATGATTGCCCTAATAAGGACTTTGTAAAGGGGTACTATAACATTTCTAGATCTATTCACAATCAATTTATTTATAAGCTGATCAATATAGAAAGACTTTCTTATGACTCTGGGCACATGTTGGTCAAAAGTTAGGTCACTGTACACACAAGTTCCCAAATGCCAAACAACTGGGTTAGTTCTCAGGGAGCATTATCAATTTGGCAGTTCCCTGGAGTAGATGACTTCCCAAAGGATATGATAATGTATTTCTTGGAGTTTCATTTCAATTCATGATTCTGGCACCAGTTATTGTTTGAGACAAACCTTCCTGCATAATGGCTAAGTCATTTGTGGATTCAATAACTGCTCCTAGCTTGCAGTCATCTCAAACATAGTCGGCCAAAGCCCTTTGGTATTTCCTTTTCATTTTGAGATGTATATGTCAAACAGAAAAATTCTCAGCACCGAACCCTAGGGGACTCCATCGGTGACTGGTCTCCCCTATTTTGATCTCCTGCATCCTGTGAGTAAGCATACATGTATAAGTTTTTTGATTAACCTTCCTGAATGTATTAGCCTGATTGTATTAAATTATATTCCTTGTATAATGCAGCACCACTTGTTAGAATGTGTGTTTAAATTTGAGTTTGGAACAGTCTTCTAGTAAGCAATGAAACAAAATGTATCAAACAATAATGACAAAACTACCCATTTCAGAAGATTTCATCCATAAAAGGCCACTCAAACATCTGTAATTACAATCCACCAATATCAGTAAATATACAAAATCTCTGCAGAAGTAAGTCATCTAAATAATTACACATTAAAGGGATCTGTAACTAACAAAGGAGTTGCTGATAGCAAACAACTTTATATTTCATTGTTTCATCTACAAATAAAGTGCCTGTTGCCATTGAAGAATAAATTGCCTATGCTACATTAAAAAATAAACTAGTAATTTTGCAATTGGGAATGGATGACAAACTGATAGTGGGTTCATAGTTACTAGGTAACTCCTCCAAAGGACGACATTTATAGGACTGCATCACCCACTCCCATTAAAGTACAACATGGTACAATATCAGTGATCCATCTGCATACTGTGGGAGTAGAACCCACAGCCTTCTGCATCAAAAGAAAGTATATTACCTGCTGTGCTACTAACAATGCAAACAACTTAGCATAAGTGGCATTAAACTTCTCTTCCCTTGAAGCTCTCAGCTCCTTGAAAAATCTACTTGATGATCAACTAAATCTCGGAACTTCACAGCACAAGACATCTGGAAAAAAGCCCAAATGTATTTGGGGTGGGGGGGGGGGGCAAGGGCCCAAAACCAGAGACACATTTTAAATATTGCTTGTATAATCTTAGAAAGTTGCTAAAATAAAGTGTTTTGTGTTACCGTGTGTTTCCTGAATGATAGCAAGACTGAAACTTAAAGAGCTATCATTATTTAGTGAATTCCGTTCTCACTGATTTGCCAGAAAAACACAAATTTTAAGAGGAACAGACCAAAAGTTTGAAACAGACATTCTGTGAAAATCTAAACAGTGGAGAACTATGGACTCAAGTTCCTGAATCACAAGTGGTAGTATGGGTAGGGAATTCAGGCTCTTGTTTGAGCCTGAGTAGCACTAACTGCCAAGTATACCTAAGTGGGGCACTTTACACACACACACACACACACACACACACACACACACACACACACACACACACACACACACACACACACACACACGTGGGAGCAGTATAACTCCTGCAAATAAAAGAACAGAACCCTCCTTACCCTCATGACTGTGGCAGCACCAATGGAACAGCGGAAGCATAACTCTTGTAAATTAGAGCAATAAGAGAACAGGAACAGCTAGTTTAGTTAGTTTAACTTCCCCATGCAAATCCACGTTAGCATGAAAACGTAATTTCATTAATTTTTCCCAACAGGTTTTTTAGCTGTAAAAGTGTGGGGGGGGTCCCACTCCCCCTGGATCTATGGTTCCAGCACCTATGCCCAGTTTAGCTTCATTAAGGGTACATCATACTTATTGAACCTTGTGGACTTCTCAGAGAATGTCACCGAAGTCCTGGATGAAGGCAAAAGAGAACATAATGCCTATCTTGATTTAGCCAAGGCTTTTGACACAGTCCCCCACTCAGGTCTTATTGAGAAACTCTCCCAGCTGGGTCTTGGTGGTAGTAGCAAATATTCAAACGAGAGCTTTGAAGGCCAAAGTGGAGAAGGGTTCTATCTGAACAGCAGTTGAACATGGGTCAGTTGGCCCTGAGAGATTGGCAAGCGCCATTCTGAAGGAATGGGTGATGGCCTCCATCACCCCCTGCCATTCAAAAGGGAGTCAGGTTCATATCCCTGAATCTGGAGTGGTGGAGACAGGCACCTCACAGCGTTCAGTGCAGTGATGCAAATGAACCCAGAGAGACTGTCAGGGGCTCCTAGGAGAGCTTTCTTTTCTTTGCTCACCAAATGATTTATAAAAATCAGTGCATATCAAGGTTATATATTCCACGTTCCGAAGGAGAGATGGGCCTCCTTGAAACTGGTTACATGTATAGATCTACAATTGTAGGACTGCACACATATCTGCTGATCTCACAAGACCCAAATGTAGTGAAAGTTTTGAAACATGAGGAGAATAAATATAAGATAACTTCTCTGCTTAGCCTAGCAGAAGCATATCGGCATCAAGTGGGAATGGAAATCAAACCAGAAGTAGATAAAAATCAGGCAGCAGCTGAATGTGCCAAAAAAAGGAAGAATATAAGGTGAAGGACCAGATGAGAAGACAAGAAATGTGGAAAATCCATAAATATATTTACAAGTATAGAAAACGTCTGGAAGAACCTCGTGTTGATCAGGATTGAATGCAGGAATGGTTAAGGAGTGGCAAATTCAAACCAAGAGATGAAAGATTAATATTGGTGCCCCAAAGTAGTGGGCTACTTACACATTGGCTTACAAAGTCCATTGAACATGTGAGTGAAACAGACACATGTAGGTTTTATAAAACAGAATTGGAAACAGTTGCACAACTTGTTGCTGGTTTTGACATACTGTGTACGGAAAGGCATAATGTGGCAAGACTGTTGCCCTAGGGACTGTGCAAACATCATGGTACTGAAGTGGCTGAAAAACACTGGAAACATGAGCCACAATGCATCCTCGACAATGATGAATTCTACATCACATGAGATCACCCATTACCAACAGTTCAAAAGACAGATGCCAGAAAACTGGATATAATGGTCCATGGACAGAAGACAAATGTAACATTGATCATTGCAATTGCCACACCCAGTGACTACAGTGTCTTCCATACAGAGAAACAGAAGTCATAAAATATCAGAATTTGCAGGCAGAAATGAGAGCAATGTAGAAGAAAGATACCCAGACAGTTCCAATAGTTATAGGAGCAATGAGTCTTATAAAAAAGAATCTACAATTGTTTTTAGATATGTTACCAATGCATGTAACCCTGTACGAATTGCAGGAGTCATTACTGGGCACGTTTTGAGTGCTGCAAAGACCACTTCTGGCTGACATCAAAGACTGAAACAATGCTAGTTTAATGCATTTTAATTATACTTAGACTTAGGAATGGGGTCCATTCCCATCATGGTATTAGAAACCCAAAACACTTGTAAAAATTAAAAAATCTGGGATTAACCCATAAGTCACTAGATAGGTAGCCAACTGGCTCACTGATATAATGCATATTTTCAAAGTATGGGATTCCACCTCTACCAGTAGGCCAGTTACCAGTGGCATACTACAAGAATCTGTGTCAGACACTCTATTGTTTGTAATCTGTTTCTTAGAAGTCCAGGTGAAAACAGATGGCCTGTGGCTTACAAGGTTTACTGATGATTGTTAACTGGGCACAATCATTGAGCCCCAACTGATGTTAACATATTACAAAAGGGACTAACACAGACAAATGATTGGCACTAAAGCCACAGACTAGAATTAAATGCAAAAAAAGTCCATTATTATCCGCTTTGGCAAAGAGGAAGTCCCTGCAAATTACAATATTAACAGCAACCCCCCAAGCTCAAACCCAGTGGTGTGAGATTTGAAAACACATGTTGATAGCAATATAAACCTCTCTCATCATGTGACCACAGTGGTATGTAAAGCCTTCTACTTTGTACATCTCATAATTAAGGACATTGCATCCAAGACTAAGGATGTTATAACTTCTCTGTTCTAGATCCTCATTATACCACTAATAAAGTACAATGATTACTTTTGCCTGTGCATCTCCAGACACCTGCATGACCTACATGGAAAGACTGAAAGCCCTGTTACAGTACTCTGCATCCTACAGGCTGCAAAGAAGTGACTTGTGCCTGGTGTACAGAGCAGTCTCTGACCCTGCTCTAATAGAAATGCTGTACATCTGCAAATGGAATGGGACAAGAGTCACTCGTTCCAGGGATTTCAACCTACCCTGCAACATTAACAGAACATGCTGGAGAAATAGATATCTCTCCCATAGATTACTGCTCCTCTGGAATAAAATCCCAATTCACATGAAGCAGAGCTTCTCAATGACCCTTTTCAAGTGAAAACTAGTAAATTGGATGGAAGACCATAAATTCACCCCAGGGGTGGCACTTATGTCCCTCATGGAAAGAGACAGTCGGCAATGATCATAGACTTATTCTATAAATAACAACCATCTAACCAAGATAAATTAGGGAATACATGTATAACATGGATAGGCTTGGAAAAGCCCTAGGGCCATTAGCCTATTGACCTCCTATGAACCTGTAAGATAGATAATCTACAGATAAAGGTGCATTAACAGCATGTCTTGCCTGCTACACCCGGTGAACTCCTTTCTGAAGGTTACCAAAGTGAGGGATGAGGGTATATCAGTGCATGCCATGTATCTTGACCTGTCCAAGCCATTTGACTCAATACCCCACTCAGGCATTGTTAACAAGCTCACTAAATTAGATAATAACCCATAAATCACCTATTGGATAGCCAGCTGGCTCACTGATAGGACCAAAGAAGTTATAATAGGGGAATCTACCTCCACAAAAAGGGCGGTCACTAGTTGGGTCCTGTAGGGCTAAGTATGGAAACAACTGTTATTTGGCATCTACTTCAGTGAAGTCAAGACCAATGTTAAGTGCTTCTGTCTGACCAAATTTGCAGATTATTGCAAAATGGGAGCAGTCATTGATTACACCAATGAAATTAATATAGTCCAAGAGGGCCTGACACAGACTAATACCTGGTGCCAGAGTCATGGCCTAAAACTTGGTGCTATGAACTGCATCATAGAATCTTTCAGCAAGATGGCCATCCTTGCAAACTACCACATTGATAATTCACCCTTGAGAGTAGATCCTGTAGTCAGGGACTTTGGAATACGTGTAGACAGAGATTTGGCATTTAACCAACATGCTTCTACTGATTCGAGGAAATCATTCCATGTTGCAAAACTTATAGGTAATGATATGGCATCTGGGTCCATACAAGTCATTGACCCATTGTACTCTGCCCTTATATGTATCAGAATATGTATAACATTGAATATGGCACCCCCTTCAATATGTACCTCACCAGGCATATATGGTAATTGAAGTGTCCACAGAAATTTCTCACAAACAGAATGGAAGGGGTAGATAGCAAGTCCTATGTAGATCTCCTCAAATCATTGTCCCTTATATTCAGTTTCCTACAGGCTACAGAGAGGTGACCTATACCTAGTCTACAAATCTTTTCTCAAGTCCAACATTAATAGACTTGTTACAGATTCAGAAAACTACTAGTGTCAGAAACACATGATCTAGGGACCTAAACCTAATCGGCAACATAAATAGGATATAGTGGAAGGACAGGTATGTGTCTCAGAGGCTGCCCCATCTCTAGAACAGGACATGTGAAGCAGAGGTCTTCCCTGTATTTACTCGATCAAAATCTGGACCAGTGGATGGGGAACCACAAATATAGTCCTGGTCTGGCACACCCATGTCTCTACTAGAGTGATGAAGCTTGTCATTTTTGACTACATAAGAATATAAACCTTAAACCCTTTTACTTTGTGGAACTTGGCTAGGCTTAAAATGGCCTCTTGGGTTATTACCTTAGTATTCTACTATAATAAAATGCTTTGGTAACCAGGTAGGCTGACTGATCTACTGGCCCTTTTCAGGCAGACCCATACTCAGAGATCATTAACAGATTACAGCAGAAGTGTAGAATACATGTAAGCTATAAGAAAAGAAGAGTATATGACAGAATTACAAAATACAAGAGAATTACCAAAAGATACAGAGGAACACAAGATGGTGCATTAAATGATAGGATTAATATATTTTATAAGTAACAACTATGCATTCAACAGGTCTCTGTGCAATATTTACACTATGTACAGCAAGTTGGAGTGTCAGCTATTTGTATCCCTTTATTATATAATTTTGCAGTAGATATTTGGTTCAGTGAACCCTAGTTATTATCTATAAGGCAAGTGCACATCTTTAATGATAAGATGTTTTTATATTTTTTTAAAGTCCTGCAATGAGTTGAAGGTTATGATTTAGTAGACAAGTGGTTCCAGATGGATGAGGCTGACCTTTACAGTGCTTTTTCACCTCTATCAGGTTTTGAACTGAAGTCAGAGAAGTATAAAGTTGTTTTCTTATGTACTACTCAAGAGTACTCCTTTTCTCATGGGTAGTTTTCAATCTGTAATTCTGAGGCAAGTTATGCTTTGAATAAGGTCAAACCATAAAAGTGTTGAGTATGAGAGTCTGTAAAGAGGGCAAATCTGAAAATCTTATGTTCAGACATGTAGCTTATGAGTATTGTTCCAGGAAATAGGGCTAGAAGTTGCCCATTCCAATTTAGGGAGGTGTCTGTTTTTGGCTATGCTTTCCTAGCTCATGGAGATAGGAAGGGGGACATTTTATAGCATAACTTGAACTAAGTAATACCTTCTTTATTATCCAGTAGGTGTTGACTGTAAATGTTAGAGACTCGCATAGTAGGTCAGAGGTATTTTTTGTCTGAAACATTTCATGCAGGGTTACCTTGTAGGTCCTAGATATAAATGGTTGGAATAAGTGAGAGTTTCTGATGGAAGGAAAAAAAAATCATGACTTTAGTCATCTCTTTTTTGGTGGGGGTGGGGGTCATCTCTTTTTTTGGTGGTGGTGGGGGTGAGAAGGAGCGTGTTAGTTTAAGACCATTGACATAGGCCATGAAGGATTTTTATACATTACATTATAAAGATGATTCCAGTTTGCTAGATTCAGTGAGCAGTATGTCATCTGTCTGTGGCATAATATCCTTTACTGGAGAGTCTTTAGTAATATCATTGATAAAGACTGAAAAGAATAGGGGGCTAAAAACAGACTCTTATAGAGCACCTGTGTTGATGATTCTGATGTCTTAGTAATGGTGGCTGTTATTATAGGCTAGGAAGGTCCTGTTGTGGAGAGAATTTTAAAGCCAGTAAACAGTGCTGCCTCCCAGAATGAGTCTCTGCAGATTATTTTGTAGTATCCTCATCAGGATAGTGTGGAACGTTCAGTTCACTACCCAATTGATACAATACCTCACTTATAGACACCCTTAAGCACAAATAACAAGCAGCTTGCACAGCTATACAATCTCCCATCCATGTCTGCACAAATGTCTACCTTTCTTCTCCCATTTCCATAAGTTACCACTTTTCCTTTTCATTGTTTCTTATCACATCTTCCTGTTTTCTCCATTCTCCCATGCTTCTCCACTCTACCTCCATTTATTCTATCAGTAAGATCTGTTTTAATGTTGAATAAAATGATCTTTATACTAATATTTAATTTCTTTAAAATTCTATTTGGTGCTCTTTTCTTTCCAGCCCTTCACTGAAAAAGGACTTTCATTGCCCAGATGGATTATCTCAGTCAACAAAACTAAATAAATAAATAAAAAGTATAAAATGATTAAATGTTGCAAAGGCTCAAGCCATACCAATTAAAATTTCTACTGTAATCAGACCCTCATTTATGTTAGTTCTTAATGGTGTTAGTGGCTGAGAATAGGGAAGTTGCTGTACTGAAAGAATTCTGGACAACATGCTGGTGATCAGACATTAGGTAATGGCTATTAATGTGTTTGAATAGCGGATTATACACCAACATTTCAAAGATTTTTGTAATTGAGTAAAGAGTGGAGAAATTTGGGGGAGTGGAATAATGGTCGAGTGCTTAAAGGGTAAAGGAACTATTCCGATGGTAAGGGAAAGACTGAAGATGTTAGCGGTTTTCCAATTTTAACTGCTGCATTTCTGAGAAATATAGGGTTTTAAGAACTGAAAAATATATTTTTGGTTGTAGGAGTGATTTGCTGTGTTTTGAGTAGGATGGCATGACATATATGTGTCACAGTGGAATGAGTGGTCAGCCTGGGCGATTTGAAATAAGCGACATAAGTGAATGCTCCATCTGTCTGTCACTGGGTTGTGTTATGCTTCTAACATTTGGTACATATATCACTAAACTTTGCTGCTGTTGAAGGACTCCCTAAACTATTTTCTTTATAGCCATATGTAAACATCCAAGCTCTGGAGAACTGAAACATGCATATTTGATGTCTGTTTCTTTATTACATACAGTATGGTATTCTGTTTATATGACACTGTATTTGTTTTTAATACAGAATATGTCACATTAATTACAATTTTTTTTATCTTATTAGTATTGTTGCATCAGGTTTGGATCTTAATCGGCTCTCGGAGCCAAGCTAAACCTTTCTGCTTGGCAAAGGCCATTCTTTAAAAATAGAAAATGTATCCATGTGTTGCATGCATTCTAACAAAAACAAGAGTAATTTCTTGTCTTCATATTCAGTTTAAGGATTACCCATTCCAAAACGGAAGCTTTCATTTGAATCACAGAATTATAGTAAATATAAGGCAACTGGACCATGTGGCCATTTCACACTTAGCATGAACCCACCCTTAGGCCTTATCTCCTTTTACAAGGAATGATAGGTCAGTCATATTAGGAGTAAATTTGTGATTACCCATTAAATTCTCTAAATATTTTGGAGGAGAATAATGTGTCAGATTTCATGATCTGAAGTGAAAGTTTTGTTTTGTTATGTTTTTTTTTCTAGAGAAGTGATAGTCATTGTATAATGAATTTCTTTTTCTCTCTCCTACAGTGATTTCTTTATTTGATGAAGCGGGTTCAAATCTTTGGTACTAATGTTCACTGGACTTTTTCATTTGTGGAAATATAAGAAGTTTTTGACTGCCAGATCCCTGATGCCTTGTAAAGCAAGGTGCTAATCAACACTAAAGAGTCTTTATGACATTAAATAGAGGGATATAGCCTCCAGGCTAGGCCAGTGATCTTTTTGGTTAGTAATGTTTGGAGTCTGTCTGACTGCTTGATTTAGCTACTATAATACATCTGAAAGAGGATATTGCATTCTATGATAGGCCTTCTCAGTACAGAAAAAAGAGAGGCAAAGACTAATTTGGATCAGGAGGAGGTAACTTTTATAATCAGTTGTGCCAGATAATGGGGTTTCCTAACCATTTTCTATACATATTTCAAAGTCTTTCAGAAAATTTTCAATTTGGAGTAGGGTATTGTCTATACTATATGTAACGTGGAGGTGTTGTTAACCAAATGCAACAATATTTCACTTTTTCATATTTTGATTCAGCCTGTTTTCTGCGCACCAGCTATTAATAAGTTCAGGCTGCATGTTTTGCATGCCAGACATAGATTTGAGGATGACACTGAGTTTGCAGTTATCTGCAAACTTGGTTAGGTAGAGGTCAACATTTTTATCTGGCGATCAAAGCAGTATTTGCCAAATAAAAGAGGTCCCATCAAAGATTTCTGAGGGAATCCACTGATTACCTTCTTGCTCTATGAGGATGCGCCTGTCGTCTTCTCTGTGTGAGTTCTGTCCCTCAGTCAACTGACTATCCACCTAACTACATAGGAATGAAGTTGCAGTGCATTTACTTTGTTAATTATGTTAGCATGTGGAATTACAATACATCAAATGCTTTGGTAAGGGCAGAAAATGCTGTATGGACAGCATGACTAGCATCAGCAGATTTTGTTACAATCTCAAAGAAGTTTACCCAATTCATTAGATAAAGTCTGTCCCTTAACAAAGCCAAACTGTTGTGTGCCGAGTCTTACAAGAATTTTAATATCTCAGTTTATCTTCTCAGTGGCCTTGCAGGTGATTCTCATCAGGCTAGTGGGGCTGTACTTTATATGGTCTGGGGTACGGCTGCCTTTTTTGAACTGGCATCGCTGCTTACCACTTGTGCAAATGCAATACTTAAGCTTAGGCTGAATAGCTGTAGGATGGGACACACCAGAGCATGTTTAGTGATCGCCAGCAGTCATCTATGTATGTTATTAGGTTCTATGCAAGATGTACTTTTTGTTTGTTTCTTTTTTCTGAAAAGTACTTTTACCATGTATTCTTTAGTGATGATGGGTGTTTGAGATCCTTTAGAATATGTGAGTTTGGTGCAGTTATCTCAATGGTGAAATTTGCACTGAATGTCTTTGCTAGTATATTTCAGATATCCATTGGCTCTAACCTGGTACTGTCCTTTTGAATATGTTTAGAGCAATGTTGGGTGTTATTTCTTGTCTTCCTGACATAAGTAAAGAACAATGTATAATCATTCCTAGCTTCTGATGGAAGTCCAAGTATAATGGAATGGCTTTGTTTTTCCTGATGATATTATTCAATACCTTTGATAGCTTTTTGATGCTGATCTTGACTTCTTGGTTCTTTTGTTTTACTTTAAATTCAAATAAGCTGTTTTTATTTACTATTGCATTTTTGGTTTATGCATGTGGAGCACCAGACTGGTTTGCTCTTAAACATCTCATTTTGTTTATCCTGGTAAAGACTGTTAGGTTACTACATTTATTTAGATTTTCATAACTACTAGTCTTTACAGACTTTTGCAGGTTATTGTTATACCTGAATTTTAACAGTTTATCACATAAGTGTAGGAGGTTATTACATTTCAAGACGTTGAATACTGTGATATTTGCATTTGATGATTTGGGGATTTTGAAGAAGTTTACCGGTTTGTGGTTAGGTTTTACTGAGGAAGGCTATACCATTAAGATAGTGCATATAGATGTTCTATTTGTAAGGACAAGGCCAAGAATATACTGTCCTCTAGTAGAATCTTGGAATATTTAGTCCAGGGGTGGTGTTTATGAAATCCTGGAACTTATGGACATAACCTACATTTGAGTCATTGGTATCCCAGTTTATTGATTGTTAAAAAAAAAATCACCCAGGATGATGGAGCTCCTGTGTATTTTTGAAGTTCGTCCACATTTTTAGGAACAGAGCATGTTTTTAGGAGGCATTGAGGGGGTCCTGTAACATGCTATAATCTGATAGTTGGGTTCATTTATTGTGATTTATGTCTTGTTAAGCTTAGTTTGTGCATCTCTTAGAATCTGACTTGAGGTAATGTGGTCTTTGACTAATATGGACACTCCACTACACTTCCCATGTGTCTAAAATCATGCTGGATGTACACCCCCAGTATAGAGGGAAGGTTTTCTATACTTTTCAATCAAGTTTCAGTAACAATATGCCCATGAATGAGCTCAAAATGAAGACCCTTGACATTCTGATAGTGTTGAGCAGTGCTACCTTGAAATTTTCTGGAGCCGACTTTGTTACATTTGTTATGTTGGGAGATCCATTAGCTGGGCTGTGTCTAAAAAAGGCACTATAGGTGTATCAGGTATTTTAACAAGTATGTGGAACCCTTGAAATGAGATGTGCAACATTTCCTTGGCAAAGTGAGTTGGGCTGTGCTGCAAATCATCCCAAGCTGACATATTGGAGCCTCAAAAATCACACCTATTATTCAACCAGTTGCTAAAACCAATTATCTTTTCTTTGTACATTAGCATAATTTTTGAAGAAGGAAGAAAGGAAATATGGATTCTACTCAATACCTGAGTATTTCCTGCATTTGTGATATGCATGGCCAGTTAAGAAATATCTCTCTGCCTATTCCTCAGGATTTTGTGTTAGGTCATTTACACCCAAACAGACCACCACCATGTCATAAGCATGCTTTTTTCTGCACTTTTCAGCAAAGTTTCATTAATAATGCACACACAAATGAGGTCCAAATGCAGGAGGGTCTCAGGGTCAGGCAATTTGTTGTTTAGACTCCTAATGTTAAACAGCTCTATATTTGGCTTTGAAATAAAGTTAAAGTGCCACATTTAATTTATTCCAGCTCCTCTGCTTTGAGTACAGCCTACTGAAGTCTTATAATAAAGACACCACCAAACCTCAATCACTGTAACATAAGAGGTAAAATAAGTCAAAGAATCCAATGAAAAAACAGCTTTTGGTTTCAGCCAGTAATGCTAGCTTTCTTGAAACAGCATTCGCTTATCATGTCTTGCAGAGTAATTGCTACTATCTCTCTGACTGTCCACACACTTGACCAAATGTTTACTGTTACAATACCTCAGTTTCAGATAGTTAAGATTGAGGAAACAGTAGACTTAACACAGGGAGAACTATAACAGCTAATTATCAGATTTGCTCCATCCAAGTATGGGATACATATTCATCTTTTGGCTGGCAACAGGCTGTACACATTTTGTACTGATGCATCATTAAAAATATGTACTTCCTTTTTTAAAAAAATGCTAAACTTTCCACTATAACAGGGCCTCCAGCATGGCTTAACATTCTGATCACCTGCCTTGTTTTTTATCATGTTTCACATCAGTAGAGTGACACTGGACATGTGTAGGCTATGTTGTCACTGGAAACATGACAGGGTTCAAATTCTGAAAGGACCAAATGGTGAGGTGGAAGGGATGGCATAATGGGGTAAACTGCTTTAAACATTAATGTAGTTTGAAAAGGGAGCTGGCTAAAACTGAGAGTGGGCAGTGTATGGAGATCAGATGACATAACCCGAAAATGCTATATAAGGCTGGCTGCAGCCCTAGTTAATTCACTCTGACATAGGCTGTCATCGTCTTAGTTGTCACTAAAGAAACCTGAGAGGACAGTAATTGATAACTGTTATGCTAATTCATAAAGAATGCAGTGTTGAGAAAAAATAGGTGAGAGACACTGAGGGGAGAAGCTGATAGCTTACCTGGAGGAAACTGATGCAGTGATTAATTATAATGGATTCTTACTTCCCTAACTTATTTGTATGGCTGAATGATTGTCAGACTTGAAAGTCAAATTGATGCTTTAGGGGGGCGTGGCCAAGATGGGCTCTGAGCTGCAGCAGATTTCAACAGCTCCGCTAAAGAAATATTATTCTGACAGGAATTCTGCCTTCATACTAAAAACTGAAAATACCTTTACATATGATTTGAAATAACTTAACTTCATCTACAATAATATCTAGTTAAAAACAAAAAAAAGACAGATTTTCTTGACAAATTATTGCTGGATAATTTCTCCTCATCTGAAAGAATTCATCATGAGCTTCACTAAATCCAGCAACCAAGATTCCAGCTTCAAAAGAGAGATTCAGGCCTTGATAACAATTATACAGGATCTTACTACAAAAATTGATAAGCTGGATATGAAAATAGATAATTTCAAGGAAAACACTACCAAAACAAATGGATTTACTTCACCAAGACTTGTTACAACAAAAATCACAGATAACAGGTATTGAAGAAGCTCTGACCGATATGGATAGAAGAATTATTGAAAATGAAAACAATGTGGAATTCTTACTCAAACAAAATACTTCTCTACAAAATAAGTTAGATGATCTAGAAAACAGATCAAGATGCAACAACCTAAGAATATTTGGACTACCAGAAAGCACAGAAGAGAACAACATGACTAACTTTCTCAATACTTGGTTACCTAAGACTCTTGATCTTACTGAAGCTATGTCCTTTGGTATTGAGAGGGCACATCGTTCCCTTGCCACAGTGAATACTGCTAACAAAAAGCAACCTAGATCTATCATTGTCAAATTCCTCTCATCCTCAGACAAGGAATTAGTATTAAAAACTGACTGGTCCAAGTCACCAATTTAATTAAATGAAGCTACGATACGTTTTGACAATGATTATTCATCAGCAGTTATAGCAAAAAGAAAAATATTCTTACCTTTGATAAAAGAATTGAAGAAAGCACAGGTGAAAACACACCTTTTGTTCCCTGCAAAGCTGAAGATATTCTCAATGGAAGGTCACAAAATATTTGAAGACTTAGAATCAGCTCTGAACTATGTAAAAGTCCATAAGATCTTGGAAAAAATAGAAGAGATGGAATGGGCTAATCCCTCGCTTAAGAGAATGGCTTCTAATCCCACTTGGAAGACTTCAGAGAAACAAAAAAGACTAAGAAACAAGTGACTTAAATATCTATATTTGTAGTTTGTTATGTTTCTGGAAACACTGTCACGGTGTTAATTATACTGATTTTTTCACTTACAAGGCAAGCCTGCTTTTTCCTTTTTTCATGCCATTCACACATGACCTTAAGTATACACTTAATTTCATTATTTCATTTTTTCTTATACTGAGGTAAAAGTGTATACTAATGGTAAATATATAGTTATGGGTATTGTTATAAAGATATCTAAGAGTGAAGGGTAAACAAATGGTGCCATTGTGACAGTAAAATAAGTACTTCCCATATATAAACATTCTAGATTCCCTTTATAATCTCTATTTTTTTAACTATTTACAGTCAGATCAATTAAACCTACATAGTAGTAAATAAGAGCTCGCCACACATTCAATTATCATTCTCTGTAATTCATACAGAACACTTTTTTTTATAGTTTATACCCTAAACATTAATTTAAAACTTGTATATATGTTAAATTCATATGGGGATAATATGATTTGACCATCTCTTAACATTTTTATATGATTCATAAGTGAACTCCTTTACAGCTTTAAATACACTTTTAAATACACTTTTTTTCTGTCATGAATATAAAATGGATTAATAAGGCTATGTGATTTATTTAAAATACTTTCTGCTACATTTGGAGTTCTGTGGTGCTGTTTATTTATAAAGGACAGTTCAAACAAGCTGTGCATGTGTGAGCAGGCTATGGGAAGCATGCAGATGTTACTCATATGATCTTTCCCTATACATTTAAATGCAGTTACATACTTGTTATTTTTGGCATTTTTTCACTCAAAATGATGCAAAAAAACATCTTCCAGAGACTTTGTGAAGCTTGAGCTTGATGTCCACGAGCTTATTTTTTTCATGAACTGCCTTATTGTCACTAAAAATCTTCTCTGCATTCTCGAATGAACTCCACGACAGTGGGACACATTTTGATGACCTCAGATCTAGTTGACCTGCTCAACCAGGAAGTCAGTACATGTATTTCATTGAAAAAGCATCAGAAACATTGGGAAAGGTTGTATTTACTTTAAAAATGTATTCTAAACTTGCTGACTACACCATTTGGACTCAGTTTGGTTCTCAAGAAAAAAAATCGTCAATTATCTTATTTTTATTTATGTTTATGGTAAACTGAAGGGGAAGGAAAAAAAGAGAAAAGTGAGTGTGCATTTTTTTCTTTTACATTAATGTATCCCATATTATTTATATTGTTGTGCCTTACCTGACATGATAAACTAATCGTATTACAAATTACAATTGATTTTCCATTCAGAGGCTGATAGCTAGATAGAAAATAATATGGGTTAAAATATGCTCACTTAATGCATGATGGCATTTTCTATCACAAGTGTGTAAGGTGTCACCTGACCTTTCACTCTAATGATACTCATATTGATTTGTTTTAGATATTACATTAACATATACCATATGTGTTAAATGGCTAGTAGTAACTTCAATTGACAGGCTTCTATAGCAGAATGCTGCTTTCATAGATTTCAGACCAGTTTTAAGGTACATATAATCACATAAGTTATTATTTAATCTGTTTAATTTTTATATACAAAGAAGATATGTTCTGTTGCTGTTGTTTAAAGGTCAGTTCTGAATGATGAAATGGTTTAAGCAATACTTGATGAGTTACACTGATTATAACTATGCCTTACCTGTGTTAATGAATATGCAATCATATATAGAGTTAATATTTTGTATGTTTAAGATTCATATATAGTGAAGGTTATGTTTAGTTGCTACAGTTAGAGGTTTATTCTGAATGACATTTTGTTATAAGTAATATCAGATGAGTTACACTGATTACAGATCTGTTCGACTTGTTTTAATGAATATGTAAATATATGTAGAGTTAGTATTTTACCTATCTCACATTTATATACAGTGGAGACTGTTTTTTGCTGGTGCTGGGTAGGGGTTTGATCCGAGTGACAGATGTCACTGAGATAAGGAGTTTATAACTCCAGGTGGGTAGCTACCCCATTTTTTTGATCACATTTACACTACATTCATTTTTCTTAATAAGTTCCTCCTGACATCCATCTTAATTCAAATGCATATAATTATAAGTTGCAAGAATTGTATAACACATACAGTATATCATATGGTAACAGACAAAGACTATAATTTACATAACAGATATTTTGGAGATGATTATATAAAACATAATCAAGATAACACACAAATCACAAGAATGTCTTACTCATTTATAGAGATATGACTTCATTAAAACGTTTATCAATCAACATAAATGGTCTGAATAACCCTGTTAAAAGAGGAAGTTCACTTAAATACTTAAATATACACAAACCAAACATAATATTTCTACAGGAAACAAATCTTTTAAAAGAAAATATAAACTTTTTAAATATTAATAAATATATAGTCATTGCCAGTTTTGAACATTCTAAAAAGAAAAGAGGAGTAGAAATTCTCTGAAATAAAACTCTCCCTTTACCTAGAATTATTAAATCTTATCAAGATGATAAAGGGATGTTTTGCTTGGTGACAATTAAAATAAATACAAACATTTTCACTTTAGTAAACAATTATTGGTTACTGGGTATTGGAACCAGCACTATTAAACAACAACTGAACCAAATTGTATCTCAGTCTGAGGGTAATATTATTATGGCAGGGGATTTTAACTGTGTCTTAAATTAAAAGGACTCTAGCACTTCAGAAAAAAGGAAGATATCCTCACAAGCTAAACTACTAATAAAATTCATGGATGCATATAATCTAAAAGATATTCATGACTACATAGAGCTGAGCTCACCTCAATTTACATTCTATTCTAATAGATTCAAATCATACTCTAGAATAGATAGGGTAATCATATTCACACAAATAATAAATTATTTAAAAAACATGAAGAATGTGTCTTGCCCTATTTCAGATCATAATACAATTATATTTGAGCTTTATTTAAATGACACCCCAGTGACTCATATAAGAAGAATACCTGCATATATATCTCAATTTAAAGAATTTCAAACATTTTTTGAAAAAGAAACACAAACTTTTATAAAATTCAATCAAACATCCAACTCTCATGACATTTATGTATGGGATGCATTAAAAGCTTACTTATATGGACAAATAAATAAATGATATTATAACAAAAGGAAGTCCTGGGACGAAGACTTAAAAAAAATACAAGACAAATTAGATAGATTACATCTTAAAATTAATGACAGATCTGCATCTAAGAATATTAGAGATAAAATAAATAAAACTAAGGAAGAATATAATGCAATCTTACATCATAACACTATGATTTCCTTAGAGAAATTTAAATTCCTAGCCTATTCAATAAACCCGAAACATTTAACTAATCTTGGAAATAAAACAAAAAGAATCAACAGACATAATCATATTAAAGAAATACATTTGTCTTGAAAAAAGAAAAAGGTTTATAATATACATGACATAATTAATGAATTTAGGCATCATTTTCACACAATAAATCAAACATCTCATATCATTCAACCATTAGATAAGATAAAACAATACATTAAAAAAACCCTGTATGTCACACTCAGTAAACAACAGTCAGAAATCATAGATAAACAGATATCTTTACCGGACATACAAACTCAATCTAACAAACTTAAACAGGACAAAGCACCAGGTAATGATGGCATCGTACCTGAATTGTATAAAATTATGCCTAAAACAGCTATTTCTTTATGACATAATGTATTCCATAAAGCCCAAAATGACATTATTTTGCCCCCATCCTGGAAATATACTTTTATTTCGCCCATTTTTAAATCTAGTAAGGACCCTAAATTATGTACGTCATATAGGCCCATAACTCTTTAAATATCCATTACAAAATGTTTATGAACATCTATGCTGATAGACTAAAAAAATTCTTACCCCAGTTAATTAATGATGACCAAACAGGTTTTGTAACTAATAGAAGTACATATGATAACATCAAACAGTCTCTTATTTTAATTGATTATTCACACAGAAAAAAAAACAACTTGTCTCTGGTTAGTCTTGACATTAACTCAGCATTTGATTCAATACGCTGGGATAATCTATTCACATTATTACAATATTTAAACTTTTCAGATAATTTTATTCATTTACTATTACATCTTTATAAAGGCACTTTAGCTTATATCAAAATTGGATCATACACATCGACTCAAATACCCATCACTAAAGGAAGAAAACAAGGCTGTCCCTTATCTCCCTTATTGTTTACTCTCATAATGGAACCATGGGGTAATGATATATGAGGAAATAAAAACATAGAAGGTTTGGAAATTAGTGACGAAATAACTTCTAAAATTCAGTTATTTGCTGATGATGTGCTCATCACTACTAAAGGAGATAATTCTTCCATAACAGCCTTATTTGACGTTGCTAACACATTTCAATTTATATCTGGACTGACATTCAATGATAATAAAGCTAAGATTCTACATATCTATTTAAACAATAATAACAGAAACATTAACAAAAACACTAACAAATACATCACAGATCAAATTACATATTTAGGCATCATTCTTGCTAAAGATATTAAATTAATCACAAAACTAAATTATAATAGATGTTATGTAAATATTCAAACTTTATTAACAAATTGGAATACAATTATATTTACAACTTAGGAAAGGTTAACTATCATTAAAATGATAATCCTTCCCAAAATTCTCTATATTATACAATCTATTTTATAATTTTATCTTAGTATACTACCCTTCTAAGACCTGTTTCTAGTAAGAGTAGGTTATAATTGAAAAAAAAAAAAAAAAAAACCTTTTAATTCTTCTATTTTTTATATTCTTTTAAGAATTTCTTTAGCTTAACATGTTATGCTAAATTTATTGCTGTATAAAACTGCTTTTATTGTATTATTATTGCTGTATAAAATTGTCTTGATGTTACTCTCTATTAAATTATATGTTTTTTCCTTGGAGCTTTTCTCCCCGGGCCTCTACTGAAAATGGACATATATCCAGTTAGACTAGCCCAGTCAACAAATGTAAAATAAAATAAATAAATACATATTTTAATACTTCCCAGTAAAGTTTTAATTAATAAGATCAGTTCTCTGTTATTGAAGTTTTTTTTGGTTTCCCAGGAAACCTAGAATAGCACTTAAATATCACCTTCATAGTTGGAACAAAGGGGGCATAGCCTTTCCTGATTTGAACCTTTATTCTACTGCAGCTATTATTAGGTCCATAGCACAACTGTTAGATACACCATATCAGGCCAAATGGAAAATATTCTGGGAATCCTCAGCTATGCTATTAATATCGAAACCACAGCCATACAAATTAGAATTAATAAATAACCCAATATTATGGATACTTAAAGATTACTTCATGTTACACATCATGCCCAAACATTCATTTAGCTACTTACACAACATACTAATAAATTTTAAAAACTTTATATTTAAACACACTAAGTACAAAGAACTTTTTTTTTTTACAATTTTCCCGATAGCCTTTACTCAAGAATCCTTACAATCCTCAGATATAGATAAAATTACCTTGCTTAAACAAAAAGGTCTTTTGTATTGGTTTCAACTTATTACAGATGATAGGGTAAAGGATGTAGATCAGATAAGTGAATATCAGTTAGACATCTCCCTATGGCTTAACATACAATCTCTCAGACTATTCTTACAAAATAAGATGAACCCGATCACTTCTGCTAATAAACAGGTCACTAGTATACTGCTGGATTTCTTTAATTCTGTTATTCAACATAAACAAACTTATTCAGACAACATGGCATTTATATACAAACTTATCAGAGAAGAAACATATTGTTGTCCTGCTAATTTCTGGAACCATTTTTATACATTTAATAACACACTTCCAAGGGATCTAGATAAAACAAATATAATATAATCTTCAGGGAAAACAACACTTTCACTTAAATGGAAAATATATTCCAGGAGATTTTTATATAGATCCTTCTACACTCCTCAACTAATGAACAAAATTAATGGTAAACTAAATATTAGCAACAGATGTAAATCTAACACAAACATTGACTGGAACCATATGTTTTATGACTGCTCTGCTTTAAGTGTATTTTGGGAAAACATTAAAGAACTCCTACAAGCAATATTCACAGATAATTTTATTTTGACCAAATCATTAGTACTCTTCAATACACCCATACCTGGTTGTGTAAAAAAAGTTAAACATTCCTTACTTTGGGCAATACTGGCAGTAGCCAGGAAAACTATAACAAAAAACTGGATATCTGAATTCCCTCCTTCCTATAATGATTTTAAGAAAATTCTAATGGAAGTTTGTCAACTGCAGTTTGCAACTATGACATCTAGAACATCTAGGAAAACTTATAACTATCATATATGGGTTAATCTACAGAATTTGTTGAAAAGACATTGACAATGATATCATATAAATCAAATTTCAACCTCTCTATGTGTTATATATATGGAATAGTCAAATACTAGGCAACTTAATGATATTCAATGGATGCCTTTGTATATAGTTTTAGTAATTGCACTGTATTTGTTAAACATTGTTATGTGAATGCTTATGTGAACATGTTTTGAATTGTAAATATCTTTATGTTAAAAGAACATGTAATTGTTTAAATTTATTTCTTTAAAATCAATAAAATTGTTTAAAAAAATGTTGCTTTAGCATTTCTTGACTTTAGCAAATCTTTGACTCAGTATCACACTGCAGAATACTGAGTATACTTAGATATTTTCATCTTCAAAACACTTGTAAAGTGAAAGGAGAACAGTGAAAAAAATTGAACAGATGGCTTCTACCTGAGGATAGTAAAGCAGCCAAGAGTGCATGGAAAATGTCAGTATCAGGAATGGCTCTCTGTTTGTCTAAGACATAAAAATATATACTTTTATCTACTTTAATTGACATTTGATATCCAAGTAGGTGAACTGGTCACCAGACTCTTTTTAGCCATGACTGTGGCTCGTAAAGTCAAAAGATTAGTACGTGAATATTCAGAGATATCACACTAGTTAGAAAAGCAAATGCAGATGTATAAATAGAAACAAATGCAGACTTGTAGATATTTTTGTACACAAATACTTGCAATGCAGATAAAAAGAAATACATATTTACAAACAATATTCTGAACGTGTGAATACACAAAACTGGGCAGCATCATCTTCATTCAATAGTGGGTTTACAGTGTATAATAGTAAATACTTTGTGCATTTCTATTGCCAGTGCAACAATATTCAGAAACATCACACTTGTTAAAAACAGCACAATCTATGCAATACAACTTTTGATGTTAACACAAATAATAAAATGCATATTGAGGAAAGCAATAGTGACTGCAGCATGACAAGTGTTCCCAGCTTCAACACTGTAGCATTGTGCACTGTGCTCCTAAACTTTTTTCTTTATAGCATGCACAGGTGCACTATTTAAGAAGGGTCTTTTTCAGCTTACCTTTGAATATGCGTAATGTATGTTTTTGCCTGATTTATATTGCAAGTTGTTTTGAGATGGCAAGTGCAAGCTTTGCTCATAGCCATCTTAAATATGGGTTTAAGTAAAGAAAAGGTTTCCTCAGTTATATCCCATCTATAAATAGCCACGGGTTTGGGTTTGCAGCTTGGATTTTAATGAGGGAGGCAATGCTCCAACCTGATGCTTTTAAAGGTATGAGAAGACAGTAGTAGTGTTGCCTGTTCATTCACTGGTTGCCATTTTACCTTGTATAAGAGTTAACAGTAGTGGGTATTCTGGATAGCAAAGAATGCAAATCTGCAGATTTTGTTAATTGCTGTTTGTATTATTTGTGTATTTGTGATTTGAGTGGAAAGTTACTAATAGGAGACTGTTCTACTTTTGGAATTAATATGTTCCTTGCTACAACTTGGAGGAATGGTGGTGTAAGTAAGTGGGATATTTTATACCACAATATTAGCTATTAAAATACTTTGATTAAAATAATGACTATGTGTTTAGAAAAGGGCAGTGAGGGTTCAATAGTGAAACCAATGTGTCTGTCTTCAGTCAGAATTGGAAAGTTGCTTGTATCTATTTCTCTAACAACAATACTGGTGGTTGTGGCAGTTGTTTCAGGTATTCAGGGATCATACTACTAGATTTTAAGGTGCTGCTGAGCAACCTCTTGTTTTGGGTCCATTTTTAATCTGTCTTATATATTAAGCTACAGCTGTGGAAGTTTATTGATAGTTTCAAGTGTGAGGAGATCATCAGCATGCATTTAATACTCAGAATGGTGAGATCATCGATGAAATATAAGAAAAGCAATTGATTTAGAACTGAACCTTGGGAGTGTTTCATTTTGAAGGTGTCTTGGTTTGAGAACATGTTCTTTGAGTAGATCTCGTATGATCTGACTTGAAAGTAACTTTGAAACCATAATACTCCCTGGGTTCAAAAGCTGAAGCTGCTTAGCTTATGGAGGAGGAACTTATGAATGACCATTTTGCATGCTCTGATCATGTCTATGAATAGTCAAAATGGTAATCTAGATTCAGCTGTATTATTGAAGATTTGATTGCTGGCTGTATATAGAATAGCCATAGTGCTAAAAAAGAGTTGTGGAAGCCATGTTGAACACTGCAATAGATGCCAAAGTTTGTTATTGTAGTCTAGGACTTGGTTATAGATAATTCTTTTAAATTTTTTTAAGTCGGGAAGATTGGCTAGTGGTCTGAAATCCTTGCACTTCTTGGCATTGGGTTTCTTAAGATGGTGGATTTTGATCACATGCTTGAACTGAGTATGGATGATCTCTGAAGTAATTAACAGATTATATATGTGTGAGATGAATTTTGCAATATGAGCAGCTATCATTTTAAGACAGGTTGCATGCAACTTTGAGAACAATGCACCACTTTTCTCACTGAAGTTCAGCAAGGGCATTTTTTTTTGTTTTCAGAAACTTGTCTTAAGTAGAATGATAAGATATAAGCTTCTAGTGTATAAAGTTAAAAGGTGATGATTTAGAGGGTTTCACGGAATTATTTAGAATAGATTAAGTTTGGTAAGGAGGTAACTTGTTTGTTACACCTTTTAGTGTTTTTATTAGGATGTGCCTATAGCTGCTAATTACATTTTGGTTTTCTTTATCTGACTATGTGGTGGAAAATTCAGGGGATTTTGCAGTACATCCTATAAGTTCCCTTATTTCTTTTCAGAAGTAGTTTGGGATGCCGGTCTGTGCTTAAAGTTATCTTTGCAGAAATGGTTTTTGTTCTTCCGCTTTTCATTACCTCTGCATAATTTTTGCGTAGTTGAGCACTGGATTGCTACTGTTTCCAGGTTTGTATGCATTATTCTTAGCTGCTGGAAGCTTTTTATGTCTGACATTGAATACAGACCAATTGATAAATATATGACTGCTATATAAGGTCAAGATTTATTTATGAACAAACAAGTCTGTGTATATATGCACATGCGCGTGCGCGCGCATGTGTGTGTGTGTGTGTGTGTGTGTATATATATATATATATATATATATATATATATATATATATATATATATATGTGTGTGTGTGTGTGTGTGTGTGTGTGTGTGGTTCCACTGTGACTGAACATGCATCTGTTCGATAAATGCAGGGGTGTGATTTCATGTTGAAAGTACTGATGGCTGAATGGTAAATATGTCAGTTGCACAGACTTTCGATACAGGTAGGTGGGGCTGGGACAGGTAAGAGAATCTGTGTGTATGTGCATGTGTGAGTGTGTGTGTGTGTGTGTGTGTGTGTGTGTGCGCGCACGAATATGTGACTTAGGGTTAGGTTCAGGGATGAACGAAGGGTGGGTGTTTTGTGTTTCTGAGTGAGTCTGAGTATTTTAGGGTAAGGGTAAGGGGTATGTTTGGGGATATATGTAGTGTTGTTTGCAAGTGTTGTTGCATGTTTGTGCCTCCTTAGTAATGCTTGCTAACCCTAACCTTGATGCTGCCCCTTTCCCCAGTACTAACGCTACACTTTACCATCATTACAACCTTCCTGTAATACTGCCACTATTCAGACAAATTTGAGGCTAGTGTTACAGTGTTGTGTGGCGGGGTTAATTTTAATATCAGGAGAGGAAATAGTTTTCCTGCCTCTCAATATTATTGTGCTCATCTTTTTCTTTGTTTGTTTGTTTTCAGTATTGTGCATGATCTAGCGTTTTTGTCAGTATTATGCTTTCAACATTATGGTGGATTAGTCATTCATAATACACCCATGTGTATGTATATATATATATATATATATATATATATATATATATATGTGTGTGTGTGTGTGTGTGTGTGTGTAAATTTGATGGATTAGACAGAAAATTGACAGCTGACAACTAATGAAAGTGAAGCTGAAATTTATACTTTGGTAACATTATCATTGCAAGTGTATAGTCTTTTCAGATGAATGATGAATAGCAGTGCAATACATTAACAGGGTAATAGCAGTGTGAAGTAAGCTGCAGCTATAAAGCAAAACAAACAAAAACATTTTGGACATGGCTTGTTGACTGCTGGGATGCATCCAGTTAGAATGCTGGGATACATCACCAGGGTGAATGACTCCATTTACAAAGAGATTATCATAGCACTCTATAGTAAATTAGTGAAGCCACATTTGAATATTGCATGAACCTCTGCAGATGATACATTGAAAATGAATTAGAACATTTCAAGAGGGTTCAAAGGAAGGTGATTTATACACAAGGAGCTGGAATGAATATGCTAATTAGAAAAGATGGGAGAACTTGAACTATTACTGCAGAAAGATAATGACAGGACTCTGTGCTATTATGCAGAATCATAAAATGAAAATACATGAGAAGGGAGCTCAAAAGAAAGGATACAACACGTCTATAAGTAAAGGAAACATTTTGAAATGGTGGTGAATGCGTGGAATAAGTTGCTAGTGTATGCTGTGGAAACCAAGCAAAAAACTTGCTCACGGAAGTGCACAATATTTGTAATATGAGAGTGACACATCAGGGAGACGTACCATAGTGATGCTGGCAACAGCATAAGTTCAGTGTCATCCAGCCATAGTGAGATGCAGTGTTAATGTTTACCATCCAAACTGGTGGAATACCTCAGGCTCAGTCACCATTGTTAACACGTTACTATCATAACAGATCATAATTTCTAAACATAGACTCATGGAAATAAATGCAAAAGTCTTTGAAAATTAGTTTAGTGTATGCCCATGTGTATAATGCCAGAATTACTTTTTCAGTCAAGGAAAGCTATCACAATGAAATGATTATTTAAATCAAAATGGGATTGGTATTCCTGTTTATGTTATTCAAATGGAATAAATAAAGACTGAATTATTTTTTTCCAAAATCAGTATGCTGCATAATACTCCTAATTTTGTGCTTGCATTAATAGTTATCATCTGGGTCAGCCAGGAAGAAATTCACTGTTGTTAAGTGGAAGCAATAATCACAGACTATTTTGAATAGTGACCAAAATGCCTGATAGTGTTGACATGTCCAGATATTATCAAATACATAACAAAGTGCTTTTGTTTTATTGGCTAGCGATAAATAAAATTAAAGAGAACAAGACACTTCCAGATACCATAAAACAATCAGAGAAGGAAACAGACTGTTACATTTACCAGGATGGTTAGAAATGCAGGCATCTGTATATAAAAAAGTGATTATATTTTGTGTTATGAACAAGCTAGAGTTGACAAAATAAAATCTTTAATCAATAGCAATGGATATTTTTTTTCAATTTCTCCAAATAAATATACAGTTCAATGTATTCATTAACAATAAACAAAAACACATTGCATTTTTCTTTCCTCCTCTACAGAATAAATCAGAAAAAGAGATAATTACTGGTGACACTATTTATAGTTGTTCCCATATTCTGGATCAAATGCATGCCAAACACTAGCTTCAAATAATGCCCTGTAATTGCTCGTAGAGGAAAGTGTCTTCTGAGCTACAGATCATGAAGCAGGAAATGTTTGTGTTTGTTTATTTTTTTCATTATTTGCTCCTTTCCTTGCTCCAAAACATAAAAAGAATGAACTAAATCAGCTTCCCGATATGTAATTTTCTTTGCTGGATTCATTAGTTCTTATAGCTTAGAAACAGCGCGCCTGTAGAAATCAACATTTCTCCTGCTGTTTTACTTCTTTCATCTCACTAATTTAGACATCTGCTTGACTGTGTGAATGCATGATTGTCTAAGTCATATGTTCAGATGGCACCACAGTTCTGGTTTACTGAAACAGACAGCAAAACATTTAAATTATTATTTTATTTGATAACTGATGTTTATAGGAAAACTGCCATGTTTAATACATGCATAGGGTTTCTTGTATGAAGCTCTAAATAGCAATTCAATACTAGCAGGGAATAATCCCTTGGTTGTATTATCATTCCTAAACAACAATCAAACATATATATTTCTATGAATTTATGCCAGAAGCAATAACAAAAAGTAAATGGAATAAATGTTTATTGCTCTGTTATCCAGGTAACAGCGTACAGCCATCCAGATAACACAGATAGTATACTATGGAACCTTTTCTTGCCAAGTACCCTAAACAGAACGAGTTTGTTTATTTACTTTTTTTTTTTACTTTACTATTTATCGATCAGGTAAAGTATAGATCAAGTGCAGAATATTTTTAGACATAACCAGTTTTATTTATTATTTATTCATTTTAAATTTGTTGACCGGGATAGTCCCATTGGATATCTGTCCATTTTCAGCGGAAGCCCGGGGAGAAATGCTCCAGATAACACAGACAGAACATAACAGATATTACTCAAACATATTTACAAAGCCCTCTAGTAGGTACTCACAATATACACAGTGTGTAATTGTATACAAAAAACAACAGGTTGCAGCAAGCTATTATGAGCAAGAGATGTGTAGAATATTAATTTAAATAAGGCATTGCATAAGTAGTGATTAATCAGGGTTAGTACAGGGACAAAGATAGTGCTCTTTAAAATACTGTTTGAGGGCTGTTTTGAAGAGACTTAAAGAAGGTTCGCGGGTAAGGTTAGATGGAAGTGAATTCAAAGTTTTACCAACAATGTTGGAAAACAGAGTCACCGGCTGAGTTAATGGCTTTGTGGGGTTGGACCAACATTTTATTGGATGATCGCAGTTGCCTCGAATTACTGTATGGTTTTATGATATTTTTGAGTGATGGAGTATTTTCAGGGTAGTACAGAATTTTGTTGCTACTATAAGCTGATTGAACAGAAGTAGGGTAGGCAGTTCTAGCCACCCGAGAAGACTGAGGTTTTGACAGTGATGTGTCCTATATGTTGAGCCTATGGCAAATCTGGCAATATGGTTGAAACAGTGAGAAATCTTACTAAGTTCAGTTTTGCTCAAATTGGAAAGTATGGGGGAGGCATATTAAAGGGTAAAGAGTAGGTTTGTGCAGTCCTAGCTAATGGAGTAAGAAAAGGTTTGAGCCAAGCTTCTTATTAATGTGTTTTATAGTTTTATTGATATGCAGATCAAATTTTAGATTAGTGTCCACTATTACTCATAAAAGCTTAGTATGGTCATCTGGAGAGATAGAGGTACTGTTGCTGGATGTTATGGAGAAGGAAAATGGGGTGGATCTGAAAATGGGGTGGATCTACTGGGGGGGGGGTAAAGAGGAGCAGTTTACTTTTGTTGGGATTTAACAACAGACGGTGATCAGAGAGCCAATTTTCAACTGTGTTAAATGTGTATTGTGTTAAGGTTTGCAGGTCTAAAGGGAAGGAGGCTGTACAGATCAGGGTAGAATCATCTGCATATTGAATGCAGGTTGCATCAGGGATGGCAGTATGAAGATTGTTGATGGAGTAGAGGACCTAGAATAGAGCCCTGAGGGACACCAATTGTGAGACGTAGCAGTGTGGACAGTTTACCCTGCCATAATACAGCCTGTTGTCTGCCATTCAGATAGGATAGGAACCACTGAATAGCATGGTTATCTAGGGAGATGGATTTTAGGGAGTGGATGAGTAATTTGTGGTTGACCATATCAAAGGCCTTCGGCAGGTCTAGAAATAGGGCTGAAGATAGCCTGTTGTTGTTCCTATTTTGGAATATGATATTTGTAAAAGACAGGAAGGCGGAGGTGGTGCTGTGATGTGGCCTAAAGCCATGCTGAGAGTTGGCAAGCAGACCGTTCTGAATGAGATAGTCCATAAGCTGCTTATGAATGCACTTCTTCATTATTTTGGCAAGTAATAAGAAAATGGCAGTGGGTCTGTAGTTGTACAGTTCTGTTAACTTCCACCTTTGTGGAGTAAGATAACATGGGATATGTTCTAGATTGAGGGAATAGTTCCATCAGTTAGTGTTCTATTGATTAGGATAGATATGGGAAATGCTATGGCATTGCCAGCTTTTTATACAGTAGGTACTCAGCAGGAAGGAGGTCAGCAGAAAGGGTGGTTGGTTTTCATTTTTTGATAAGAGACTGGACAAAAGTGGTAGAGACAAGTTGGAAGTTAAAGGGGGGTTAAAAAGTGGGTGTGTTAGTGGTAGAGTTAGAGTGGGTGGGAGTAAGATGGTCAGCTAAGGACTGAATAGTTTCAGTGAAAAAGTTATTAAAGGCAGTGGCAACAGTTTCAGGGGATTTATGGGTGTAGTTTGATGGGGTTGAGGTAGTAGATGGTCTGAATGAAGAAGTCAGTTAATACCTGCCCAAAACTTTTGGGAATTATTTTGGTGTTTAAATTGGAGGTTCTAGTAGTAGATTATTTTGTCTAGCAAAATTAGTTTTTTGTATCATTTCTAAGTTGACGATATCTCAGTTAGTCGAGGGGGCTTTAGTTGTTCGCCATTTGGTCCAGGCTATATTTCTAAATTTGATTTTTATCTTAGTTTCCTTTGTGAGACATGGAGCAGTACTTGATTTAGTTTTTATAATATGTGCAGGAGCGTCAAGGATGCTCAGGAATTTATTGTTAAAGAAAGTTACGGCTTTATCTAGTGGTAGATATTTTAGGACTGACCAGTTGACCGATCTAAGTTTGTTTAGGAAGTTAGTAGGTTTGAAGTTTTTATTTCTGATTGTTTTGTATGTAGTCTTATGGTGGGTTTCTGCCTTATGCTTAATAATATAAGCTAGTGAATGATCACTTAGGTCATCAGGGAGAGTCTCAGCTGTATACAAGGCTGGGTGGCTATTGATAAGTACCCAATCTAAGATACTTTCCCTGTTGTTGGGTTTACTAATCCTAGTGGGAGAGATTATTATTTGTGTCAATTCAAATAGATTTATATGGGGTACAGGGGATTCAGCTGAGCAGGTGCACCAGCCAGTGTTAAAGTCACCAAGAACAATTGTTTCTTGTGGGTAGGTAGTGATAACCATTGGAGGATATCTTCCAGAGTGCTTATTTTATTGCCTGGAGGAATATAGACACAGACAATATTTATACTCTTATTATTATTAATTTGCATTTTGGTAATGAGGATTTCTGTGTTATTAAATAGGGGCAGTTGAACTGGATCGCTATTAACAAACTAATTTTATATTAATAAACCCTATTTTAACCATATATATATATATATATATATATATATATATATATATATATATATATATATATATATATATATATATAGCTCTATGTGATCTTATATAATATATATATACAACCCTATTTATTAACCCTATTAATAACCTAGTTTAAATTATGCAACACCAAAAAATCTGATACACATCTGCAGGTCTAACAGCAATAAATGTGAGGTAGTGATGCAGAAGAAACAGAAAAACAATCATATGATCATACGACTATTATCAGCAGAGATGAGGTAGCTGTTGGTGGGCTGGGAAAGAGTAGCAGGAGTTGTACTAGTGATCACATAGAGGGGAGATTGACGCTTTTGTCGCTTGAAGACCGGATAGCACCCAGTTATGTTAATGTACTGCTAGGTTATTGGAAGAAGGAAGTATTGCATGAAGATGAGTTTCAGGCCAATCTCATATTACATTCACTTTAGTGACAATGTATCTTTGATTTGGTATAGTGGTATCACCAAATGACAGATGTTTCTAGTATTTTCAAAGAAGACTGCTCATTTATTAGAATTTGTAGAGCAAATAAGTGATAGCAATATAGATTATTTAGATGACAATATTTCTAATGATACTGTTTGAAAGATTATGAATAATTGTGTTAGCTATAAAATACTGGCAATAATTCTATTTTTTCTTTATTAGCGTGTGCATGCATTTTATTTAAATGATAATTGTCTTTAAAGGTCAGAAGATAAGGTTAGCGTATCTCAGTATGGACTCTGACATTAAACAATATAGTTTATTACTGGAAGAAAACAATAACAGTTAGAGGTTATTCCAGTAAGACTATCAGAAAGAACATAGGTGAGGTTTTGGATAATGAGGGACAAGTTAGTGCTTCAGTCTTTGCCACCACTATCACCTGCATCACTTTTGTTTTACTACAACTATCCCTCCCTTGAATCTACAGCCTGCAAAACAAGCATTGTTTTAACTTATACAGTGGACAGTGGTGCAATACAGGATAGTGTAAAATAATTGGCATTTAATTCCAGCACGTTTTGATGCTTAAGAAGTAAATTGTAAAATATGTAATTATGTTAATAAAAGGCACAGTAACTTTATTCTGTGATAAAAGTACCATAGAACAAGGTTACGTTAAGCATGGTACCTACACATGTTCTAACTGAATATGTGTAAGTATGTCTCTAATGAGTACAGTTTTATTGTACTTATACAGACATAACTTCGAAATCCTGAGTTTTTTTTTTATTTATGCTGCAAAGTATGTTAACATGTGAAGGATTTTATATAGACAAGACTGAAAGAAAGTTAAGAAACAGAATTTATGAAAACAGTTATGGTATCAAACAAAAGTTATCTGATAATGCATTATGGAGACACAGCACTGTGTGTAGCAAGTTTAAGATAATTGTTTTTTGTAAGTTAGATCATGCTGTGGATGATGAAAGATGCACACAAAGGGAAAGTGAATTAGAATGCAGACAGTATATATGGTAGGTCATTTTAAATACATGTAAGTTTCCAGGTCATAATAACAGTGTTAATTTTAAAAAGAAACTAAAATTGGTCAATGTTTGTGGGTAACTATTCCGTTAAGCAGGAAATGTTTTTTCAGAGAGTGCACTGTGGTGGTGTATACATTTATTTAATACTCTTGTATGTAGTGATGATATACTATTGATACATTAACAAACCCAAGGAATTTCTATTTTATTAACTATTCTTTGAATATCTTTTGAATTTTCAGTGTAAAAAAAAAAAAACAAGTTGAGAAACTGTAGACCTTTAACTTGTAAATCTGAGAACATGTGAGCGCTCTCATTGCAGTCTGCATCTTTTGCCTTCCCTGCCATGATTGAATGAGCATGCATAATGGAGCTCATAAACAAAGATATAGGGGACTTGCAGACATTGGACCCGACCCAGTTTGGCTTTGTCAAGGGAAGATCATGCCTTTTGAACTTGGTCGACTTCTTCGAAACAGTCACCAAGGCCATTGATGAGGGAAAGGCAGTCCATACAGCCTACCTTGACCATGCAAAGGCTTTCGACACAATACCCCACTCGGGTATTGTAGAAAAACTTACCAGCTTAAATGTAAACCCATATGTCACAAGATGGGTTGCAAACTGGCTTAAGGACAGAACCCACAGGGTTAGAGTTGCTGGCGCTGTGTCAGACTCCAAGCTGGTCACAAGTGGTGTCCCACAGGGCTTGGTCCTTGGCCCCCTATTGTTTGGCATCTACTTCTCAGAAGTACAGGCCAACATAGGAGGACTTTGGCTGACAAAGTTTGCAGACGACTGCAAACTGGGCGCCATAGTGGAAAGTGCATCAGACACGGATATCCTTCAGAAGGGACTCACGGAAACAGATAGCTGGTGCCAGAGCCATGGCCTGAAGTTAAACGCCAAAAAATGTATAGTCATACCCTTCGGGAAAACAAGGTAACCCCAAGCTACCATATAGGTGGCAATCCACTAAGCACAGAAGAGGTTATCAGGGACCTGGGGACCCAGGTTGACAGTGGCCTTTCTTTTGACACTCACATTGCTAAAGTGGTTAGAAAGACCTTCTACATTGCCCACCTGATCATGAAGGGATTCACATCCAGATCTAGTGAAGTTATTGTTCCCCTGTACTCTTCACTTATCAGACCAATGATCGAGTACAATGCCCCATTCGGGATGTATCTCACCCGACATCTGCAGCAATTGGAGAGACCCCAAAAGTTCCTTACCATGTATATGGTAGGTCATTTTAAATACATGTAAGTTTCCAGGTCATAATAACAGTGTTCATTTTAAAAGTTATTTAAATAAAAAGAAACTAAAATTGGTCAATGTTTGTGGGTAACTATTCCTTTAAGCAGGAAATGTTTTTTCAGAGAGCGCACGGTGGTGGTGTATACATTTATTGAATACTCTTGTACGTAGTGATGATATACTATTGATACATTAACAAACCCAAGGTCAGTGCTGGGCTGCTTGCTGTTTGGCATCTATTTCTCAGAAGTCCAGGCCAAAGTAGATGACCTTTGGCTCACCAAGTTCACTAATGATTGTAAACTGGGAGCAATCACTGAGTCCCCCAGTGATGTCAACATATTATAAGAAGGGCTGACACAAATAGATGATTGTTGCCCAACACATGGTCTAAAACTAAATGCAAATACTGCATTATTATTCCCTTTGGCAAAATGGAGTTCCCTACAAATTACAATATTGGCAGCACCCACCTACGCTTCAACCTACTGGTGTGAGACTTGGGAACACAGTTTGATAGCACTCTAAATATTAACTGCCTTGTTTCTGCAATGGTATGGAAAGCCTTCAACATAGTGCACCTCATAAGCAAGGGCACAGTATCCAGGTCAAGGGATGTTATAACTCCACTGTACTCAACCCTCATCAGACCACTAATAAAAAATAATGCAATATTTTAATTTCTCTATGTCATTTGGCTTTCTAATACCATGATGGGAATGGCCCCCATTCCTAAGTCACAGTATGATTAAAGTTCATGAAACTAGTATTGTTTCAGTCTTTGATGTTAGCCAGAAGTGATCTTTGCAGTACCTGCAAAGTCCCCAGTAATGACTCCTTCAGCAATTCATATGCATTTACATATATTGCTAACATCTAATTACGTGTGTAAATTCTTATTTATAAGACTCATTACTCCTACTATTACTGGAACTATTTGGGTATCCTTCTTCCACATTGCCCTCATTTCTGTCTTTAAATCCCCGTATTTTATAACTTTGTGTGTCTCTGTACGTAAGGCACTGTATTTACTGAGTATAGCAATTCCAATGACCAATGTTACTTTTGTCTTCTTTTCATGGACTACTATATATCGTTTTCTCACATCTATTTTTTTTTTGCACTGCTGGTAATGGATGAGCCCATGTGATGTGAACTTCATAATTTTCAGTAATGCTTTGTGGCCCATGTTTCCAGTGTTTGTTTAGCCACTTCAGCACCATGATGTTTGTACAATCCACAGTGCAATAGCCTTGCCCCATTATTATGCCTTTCAGTATACAGTCCTTCTGCCATTACTATGTCATAACCAGCAATGAGGTATGCAACTCTTTCCAATTCTGTTTTACAGAATCTACATTTGCCTGTTTCTCCCACATGTTCAATGGACTTAGTAGACCAGCATGTACGTAGTCCACTATCTTGGGCCCCCAATATTAACCTCCCATCTTTTGGTTTAAATTCACCTCTCCTTAACCATTCCTCCATTTGATCTTGATCAACATGAGGTTGCTCCAAGAGTATTCTATACTTGCCACTATATTTATGCATTTTACACATTTTTTGCCTTCTCATCTAATCTTTCAGCTTATATTCTTTCTTTTGCTTTTTGGCACATTTAGTTGCTGCCTGATTTTTATCTAGTTCTGGTTTGATTTCCATTACTGCTTGACGCTGATATGCTTCTGCTAAACTAATGTCATGTTTCAAAATGTTCACTACATTTGAGTCTTGTGAGGTCAGCAGACATGTATGCAGTCCCATGATTGCAGATCTATACATATAATCAATTTTGAGGAGGCCCATCACTCCTTCAGAACGGGGAATATAGAATCGTGATATGCATTGTTTTTTTTTTTGTCAGTAATTTGATGAACATGAAGCATTCTTCTTGTTTTCTTGTCCAACCACTTCAACACCTTTAGAGGCCAATCAGTCACTTCAAAACTGTAACTTAGGACAGGAAGAGCAAATTGATTTATAGCTTGGACTTTGTTAATAGATGACAGTACTCTTTTTGGTACTAACTTAAGTCTTCTAAAATATTCCTTGCTAACTATTATTCGCATTTGTTCATGTTTTATGGTTGATCATTCACCAATTCATAAATATTTATACACTCCCTCTTGCTCAAGTTCTTTTATATCACATTTTTTTAACCAAACTTATGTTTTCTTGGTGCTGCAGCTTTCCTGTTTTAAAGGTTGCTTTTGCACATTTATCAAGACCAAATACCATTCTTATATCAAATGAAAAACTTTTGACGACTTGCAGTTGTGCTTTCAGTTCCTCATCTGCTAAACTATACAGTTTTAAATCATCTACAAAAAGAAGATGAGAAGTCTTTACACTTTTTTGTTTTCTGGGAGCCAAATTGTAGCCATGATCTAATCTGTTAAGCAGACAACTTAATGGGTTAAGGGCAACACAAAAGAGCAGCAGTGACAGAGTCACCCTGGAATATCCCCCTTTCAATTGTTATCCCTGGGATAATAATGTGCCCTTTATTATGGCTTAACTGCAAAGTAGTCTGCCAATGTTTCATGGTCACTGTAATATCAGTGTTGGGTGCATCTTATACATTTTTAAGCACTCTTTTATCCATGAAAGCAGGATACTGTCAAATGTTTTTTTATAGTCAATCCATGCCATACTTAGATTTTTTTCTCCTTTTTACAGTTCTCCATTATGACTTTATTTAACAACAAATGATCCTTTGTTCCATATGACTTTCTTTTGTTACCCTTTTGTTCTATTGCTATGATTGAGTTTTTTTTCTAAAAGACGATAAACTCTGTCAGCATCAATTCCATTGTATAGTTTATACATCATTGGATGGCAAGTAATTGGTCTATACTTTTTAGGATAGCTTGCAGGTTCACTCTTAAGTAGGAACATTGATGTTTTTGTTGTTAACTAGGCTGGTGGGCTGGTGTCTCTTCAAGCTGTGCATATAAATAATTCTTACTCATGGCTAAATCTTCATGTAAAGATGTTAATACTTTTAGCCAGGAATTAGGTACTGCATCTGGGCCTGGGGTTTTCCAGTTAGAAGCATTTCTTGACTTTGTTTAAAGCTCTCTGGCCCTTATTTCATCCTGTTTCATAACCTGTACATTTGAACTTCTTATTCTTTCTTTTGGGTTCATAGGTTCATAAGTAGGTACAAGGCTATCGGCCCAAGGGCCTAAGTAAGCCTAGCCAATAAGGTTCCCTGACTTAAGCCACCCAAGAAAGTTATTTTCCTGTGACCCTGTCAAGCAGAGCCACAGAAGTGATCCCCAGGGTGTATTTCATATTTCCCATCCACTCATCAAGATTTTTCTTGAAGAGTGCTAATGAGAAACTTTGCTTGACATAGACCAAAAAAAAAAAAAAAGTTGCACTCTATTCATCTGCTTTTACTGTATTTGTGTTTTCTCCTACTTTATTTTGCTTTTGCCTCTTCTTAAAAAGTACTAAATTTTATTTATTCTGCTGCATTTATTACTGCTTGGTAGTAGCCTGATTAAATTGTAACTGTTATACTAAATCTTTTGGTTTAAGCACTTGGGCTTCATACCGGTTGTTTTACATTAAGAAGGTTTGTGGTCTGGACCGTTGTGGCAGGACAGGTAGCTTACATCCTTCTAAGCTGGGAATTGCTAATTGAAGGGTCAGTGTCTGCTATTCTAAAAGTGTATTAGTTCTGGTTTAAGCACTTGGGCTTCAGGCCAGTTATTCTACATTAAGGTTTGTGGTCTGCAGTCTTGTGGGAGGAGAGGCTGGATTCTGCCCTTCTGAACTGGGAATTTCTGGTCATAGGCTTATTGTGCCTACTTATTTGAACTGTTTCTTTCTGAAATTGGTGCGCCTTGTTGCTGTAGCATAGGACCAGATTCAAGCCTGCTGAATCTAGCTTTGTTTGTATAACTTGAGCACTGATCCAGGCCATCATTTTTTGGAGAAGGTTCCCCTGCACCCTAGTAGCAAGAGTGTGCAGTTAGAACTTGTCTGATTGAAGATTGCTGGAACAGGGCTTAGTTTTGAGCTTTTTTCTGGTTAATTGGGTAACTTGTTTAAATCAGTTTGTTCATTTTCTATTGTTTTATATATGTATATACATATATATATATATATATATATATATATATATATATATATATATATATATATATATATATATATATATATATATATATATATATAAATTGTACTTTATTCATCAGCTTTTACTGTATTTGTGTTTCTTCCTACTTCATTACTAGGGGCATTGACTACAACTCTGAACTGAGATATATATCAATAAGCATCCTTTTCTGTGCATTTAAAGTATTTTTTTATTGTATCTGCTTTATTTTCTGAAAAAAAATACTTGTTTCCCACCTTTCGAAGCTAGTAAAGTCCAGTTTTCAGGTTAGTGCTGAATTCAGGGCTGTGTTACAAATCTCTTTGTTTGCCCATACCTTACTTGGATAGAAGGAAGTTTCTCTGTTCACCTGTGAGACAGGGAAGCATTGAGCAGCCTATCTGTCCCTGGAGGAGTGGTTTCAGCCCAGAAATTAGTAGCTTATTGGCCATTTTGGGCTAATTTCTCTCTCTTTCATTTCCCTGCTATAAAAACAGCATTTGCCCGGTTTTGCGCACCGGGCAGCGCCGGTTAGCTAGGGTATAACTATTCCCAACTCCACAAAGTCTCCTCTTCAATTTTTCTCTTGGAACTAGACAAACTTTCCACTTAAGCACTCAAGCCATTAATTTCTCAGCTTGCTCAAAACTCATAGCAAGCACTTATAAACCCTAGCACTAGACAACCCCCCATACTGTACAGAAGGACAAGGCTCTCTATTCGACCTTACCAGCTATTCAGTAAAACAGTTCACTGTACCTATCCAGGCATGTCCAAAGGGCAGTTTCAGGTGTACTCTCCAGTCCAGCTGGTGAATCTGGGCATTTTGAGGCAATGTTACATCTGCCTCATGTAAACAGACAATCCTCTCCAACTACCACCAAACACTAATACATGCGAGAGGTGCAATTATACAGCCAAACTGGAGGCTAAGCTCTCTCAACCCAAGACTGGATCAAACAGTCAAGAGGAGAAGGAGAAATACTGGCATCACACCACCAGTCTCACATAGACCCATTAAACCAGCACAGGCAAAAAACACACATAAATACAAGCATACATACTCGGAAGCTCTAAATAAAAATCTTCAAAAGCAACAGAGTCCTCCAAAGCAGACATCCAAGCAACCTCCATCCTCCAACACAAACCATGAAACACATACTTCACAAAGCAGTGTGCCACAAAATCACAGACCTTAAGGCAAAATAACATACCCAACATACAAGTAATAGGTGACGCTATAGTCAGGCACACTGACGTCCCACTCACTAGGCTGAATAAGGAGAATGTTACTGTTAGCTGCCTGTCGGGTGCCAGGATCTGCCACATAACACAAGCACTCAGGTCACTCCAGAACAAGTACAAATACAAATCTGTCATTGTTCATGTTGGTGTGAATGACCAGAGCTATACCTCCCTGGACTACATGAAAAAAGACATGGAAGAGGTCTCTGATCACATAACCCTGGTCGGTATGACCCTGAGTAGCATCCTGCCCTCACCAAGAATGATACAATGGTATAAAGAAAAAAAATATCAATTTCAACAACTGTCTAAGTTTCTGTTGTCATTCAAAGGGGATCCAGTGTCTGTCCACTTGGGATGACATGCTTGACAAGCCAGAGACGGCCTGCACCTATCACCTTTAGGCTTTCAAACACTGGCCAAGGCTCTTGTCACCCCCATAGTGCCTTTTTAGGCAAGGCTCAAAAGACAACCCACTGCCATAAATAACACAAGTAACAAAAATCTGAGGGTAATGCTACTCAATGCCAGAAGTCTAAACCTCAAAATGCACGCACTTGAGGCACTCCTCAATATGGAGAAAATCGATATATGTGCAGCAACAGAAACCTGGTTTAAGGCTCCAGAGAGCACACCAGCACTACTAGGCTACAACTCACACCATACATTTCGGCCACAGAACCTGGACCAAATACAAGAGGTGGGGGAGTATCCATATTCATCAAGGATACCCACACCTCCAGGTTAGTGGCACAGCACAATGCTTCAGAGATCATCCATGTGAAACTAACAATGGGCAAAACTGCAATTCAAATTGTAGCTTGCTACAGATCACCCACCATGTCCCAGGACCCCCATTCCGCATTTCTGGAAACACTAGGAAACATAAAAGTCCTACCAAACACCCTAATATTGGGTGATTTCAACTACCCAAACATTAACGGAGAGAATTACTCAAGTACTAACTCCCTTGCCCAACATTTCCTAGAATTTATAAACTCAAATGCCCTGGATCAGCTGGTCAACACTCCCACCAGAGGTGACAACATATTGGACCTGGTCATCACCAACATTGGCGACCAGTGTTCCAAATTGGAGTTCAACCCATCGCTGGTTAGATCTGACCATAAACAAATCTCTTTGGATATCCACATTCCGCCCCCACCCCCAGACAAGGAAATCACCATAAAAAACTTTTCAAAAGCAAACTTCAAGTTTCAAAGCCCCTTTGCTAAAGGATAATGCTGTCCAAGCTGCAAAATCCTTTGATAATGCATTCTACGGGCACCTACAAGAATGCATGGATCTTGCTATCCCAAGCAAAACCAAGACTCACTCCTCCAAGAAAAGGAAACCAGTCTGGTGGACCCCTGCCATAAACAAGCTATACAATAGAAGGAGGAAACTAGTACAGAAAAGAGTAAAATCCCAAGAAGGGAGGACATCCCTGATCAGTATCAGGAAGAAGCTATGATCCTTCATAAAATTGTCCAAGGCGAGCTTCAAAAGAAAAATTGCCAAGGACTCCAAAGATAATCACAAGGCATTCTTTAACTATGTCAAGAATCTAAGTGGCAAAGATCTGCTCTGAGTTAATGCAGAATGGCACAAAATACTCTGAACCAACCGATATTGCCAAGATCCTGGCAGGCAGGTTCAGTGCAAACTTCACCCCCCCTCTCACCCTCAAAACGGACGATAACCATACCAGAAAAATGTAGAGCCCCTGAAATCACAGACATTCAGGTTAAAACTGCCCTCTCCAAAGCCAAAAACACAGCATCAGTGGGAGCGGACAGTGTCCCATGCTGCATACTACATGAGCGCAAAGACGAAATAACCCCTCACCTAAACACACTGTTCAAACTCAGTCTCTCTACATGCTACATACCCATAGAGTGGTGCACAGCAACGGTTATTCTGCTCCACAAAAGTGGAGCCACAACAGACCCTGGGAACTATCACCCTATAAGCCTGACTAGCTTGGTCTGCAAGGCTATGGAGCGCATCATCATGGAACTCATTAACAGAAATATTGGGATCCTCCAAACACTGGACCCAACCCAGTTCGGCTATGTTAAGGACACATCATGCCTCCTAAACCTGGTGGACTTCTTTGAGACAGTTACCAAGGCTATAGATGAGGGAAAGGTGGTACACACAGCATACCAAAACCTCACAAAGGCCTTCGACACCATTCCCCATTCTGGTATTATAGACAAGCTCACCAGCCTGAACATAAACCCCTATGTCACAAGATGGGTTGCCAATTGGCTCATGGACAGAACCCAAATGGTGAGAATTGCGGGTGCTAGGACTGACTCTAAACCAGTTACAAGTGGCATTCCTCAGGGCTCAGTCCTGGGACCCCTCCTGTTCAGCATATACATCTCAGAGGTACAGGCAAACACAGGAGGACTATAGCTTACCAACTTCGCAGGCGACTGCAAACTAGGGGCTATAAATGACTCTCCGGCTGACACAGACATCCTCCAAAAGTATCTCACTGAGACGATGCCCGGTGTCAAAATCATGGCCTCAAGCTAAATGCCAAAAAGTGCATAGTCATCTCCCTTGGAAAAAAACAAAGTACACACAAACTACCACATAGGTGGTAGCCCCTCAATATAGAAAATGTAATAAGGGATCTGGGGACCCAAGTAGATAGTGATCTCTACTTTGATAATCAGATTGCCAAAGTGGTTAGAAATCCTTCTATGTGGCCCACCTAATCACAAAAGGGTATGCATCCAGATCAAAAGAGGTCATTGTGCCCCCTCTACTCATCACTCATCAGACCCATCATAAAGTACAACACCCCATTTTGGATATACCTTATAAGACACCTACAACAGCTGGAAAGACCACAGAAGTACCTCACCAAGAGGATCACTGGCCTCAAACAGATGCCCTATGCAGCTCAACTGAACAAACTCCAGTTGCACTCATTTGCATACTGCCTACTCAGAAGTGATCTCTGCCTGACATACAAGGCCATGTCCAACCCAGAACTGATGGACATGCTCTAGCTAAAGAAAATCTTATCCCCTCGAGCCACATGGTCTAGGGATCTGAACCTCACCACAACAATAAATAGGACATGCTGGAGGGATAGATTCCTGTCCCAGAGATGTCCCATGCTTTGGAACAAGATTCCAATCTACATTAGCAGAGCTCCTTGCTAACACTCTTCAAGAAAAACCTCAACGAGTGGATGGGAAACAGAAAGTTTACCCCGGGGATCACTTCAGTGGCACTACTGGACAGAGGCACAGGGAACTAATCTAAGGGGGCTGTGAAAGCCAATACATTCTGGTTAGGCTTATAAATGCCTTTGGGTAGCTAGCCTAGTACCTATCTATGAACCTATGAACCTATGGGTAGCTTGTTACAGAGTATAGGAAGTCTCTGCAATAGGAATCTATCCCTCCAGCAGGTCCTGTTTATGGTGGTGACAAGGTTTAGGTCCCTAGAGTGTATAGCTTAGAGGGATTGGGATTTCTTTAGGTGTAGCACGTCCAACAGCTCTGGGTTTGACATAGCTTTATATGTTAGGCAGAGATCACCTCGGAGTAGGTGATATGCTATGGAGTAAAGCTGGAGTTTTTTGAGACTGTCAGTGTAGGGCATCTGTTTGAGGCAAGCAATCCTTTTTCTGAGGTACTACCATGGCCTTTCCAGCTGCTGCAGATGTCTTGTGAGGTACATTCCAAAAGGGGCATTGTACTCTATAATAGGTCTAATGAGTGTCGAACAGAGGGGAACAATGACCTCTTTTTTCCTGTATGAGAACCCTTTTGTGATGAGGTGTGCCACATAGAAGGATTTCCTGACTACTGTGGTGATGTGATTATCAAAGGAGAGACTACTGTCCACCTGGGTCCCAAGGTCTCTTATCACACATCTGGCATTAAGTAGACTGCCGCATATGTGGTAGTTCATGGGTAAAGAGTTTTTACAAACGGGATGACAATGCACTTTTTGGCTCTGATACCAGCCATATCTCTCAGTGAGGCCCTTCTGTAGGATGTCAACATCATTTAGGGACTTGACTATGGCTCCTAGTTTGCAGTCATCTGCAAACTTCATTAGCCAAAGGCCTTCTGTGTTAGCCTGTACTTCAGAGAAGTAGATACCAAACAGGAGTGGTCCCAGAACTGAACCCTGTGGTACTCCACTTTTCACTGGTTTGAAGTCAGATTTGGAGTCTGCAACTTTTACAGTGTGAGTTCTGTTAGTGAGCCAGTTGGCAACCCATCTTGTGACATAGGGATTTATACCTAGTTTAGTGAGTTTAGCTATAATGCCAGAATGGGTGATGGTGTTGAAAGCCTTGGCGAGGTCAAGATAGGCTGTGTGAACCACCTTACCTCATCTACGGCTTTGGTGACTGCTTCAAAGAAGTCAATCAGGTTCAGGAGGCATGATCTCCCTTTCACAAACCCAAACTGGGTGGGGTCCAGAGTTTGGAGGTTACTAATGTCATTGTTTATGAGTTCCATGATGATATGTTCCATGGCCTTACAGATCAGGCTCGTCAGGCTAATAGAGTGATAGTTCTCGGGATCAATGGTAGCCCCTCCTTTGTGGAGTGGGATAACTGTTGCTGTGCACCATTCAATGGGCACAAAGCCTGATGTGAGGCTATGATTGAACATGGTGCTTAGGTGGGGAGCCAGTTCGTTCTGAAGTTCGTGCAAAACGCAGCCTGGGATGTTGTCCGGTCCCATGGATGCTGTGTTTTTGACTTTAGAGAGTGCAAATTTTTACCTACGTAATTGTGATTACAGGGACTCTGCATTCTTCCTGTATAGATATGGGCCTTTTAGTGGGTGAGAGGGGGGTAAAGTTAGCACTGAACCTATCTGCCAGGATGCTGGCAATATCAGTTGGTTATGTAATTTTCATGCCGTTGTAATGTAACTCAGAGCAGATCTGGGTGTTGCCATTGAGATTCCTGACATAGCTATAGAAAGCTTTGTGGTTGTCCCTAGAATCAGTGGTGATTTTGTTTTTTTAGCTAGCTTTGGAGGATCTTATAAGGGATCTCAGCTTCTTACTTAGGCTGACCAGGGAGCTCCTCCACTCATGGGATTTCACTATCTTTTGCAACAGTTTCTTCCTTCAGTTGTAGAGTTTGTTTATGGCAGGGGACCACCAGATTGGCTTCCTTTTTTTGGAGGAGAGCAGCTTGGTTCTGTTTGGGATAGCACAATCCATGCACTCATGTAAGTGCTTATAGAGTGCATTTGTGTAGGATTCAGCAGTTGTAATTGTATTGTCCATCTGCATGGGTGTCATGAAGTTCACCACTTCTGTCTTAAGAAGCATGAAGTTGGCTTTGAAGACATTTTTTACAGTGGTTTCCCTAATGGGGGGTGGGGGTGGGATGTGGATATCTAGGGTTATTAGCTTATGGTCGGATCTGACCAATGAGGAGTTGACTTCAGGTGTGGAACACTAGTCACTCATGTTGGTAATGACTAGCTCTATGATATTGTTGACCCTGGTGGGGGTGTGGATATGTTGATCCAGGGCACTGGAATTTCTGAATAACAGAAAATGTTGAGTAAAGAAGTTGGTACATGAGTAGTTTTCCCAGTTAATGGTGGGGTAGTTGAAATCGCCCATTATTAGGGTGTTTGGTTAAACCCTAATATTTTCCAGTATATCAAGAAAAGAGGAGTGGGAATCCTGGGGCATGGTGGGGGATCCATAGCAAGCTACAATTTGAATTGCAGTTTTGCCCAGAGTTAGTTGCACTGGATAACCTCAGATGCATTATGCTGAGCCACTAGCCTGGAGATGTGGGTATCCTTAATGAATATGGACACACCACTGCCTTTGGTGTTCCGGTCCAGGTTAGATGGCCAAAAGGTGCTGCATGAGTTATGGCCTGGTAATGGAGGGGTGCTCTCTGGATCCTTGAACCAGGTCTCAAGTCACTACACAGATCTCAATGTTCTCCATTTTAAGGAGTGACTTGAGGGAGTGCATTTTGAGATTTAGACTTCTAGCATTGAGTAGCATTACCCTCAATTTTTGCTTGCCTGTTCCTGTTACCGTGGTGAATTTGTCATTTAAACCTTGCCTAAAAAGGCACTATAGGGGCAACAAGAGCCTTAGCCAGTATCTGGAATCCCAGGGGTGACAAGTGCAGGCCATCTCTGGCAAAGCATTGTGATCTGTCGACCATGTCATCCCAGACATGCAGATACTGGATCCCCTTAGAATGACACCAGAAGCTTAGCCAATTGTTGAAGTTAATTATTTTGTCCTTGTATTGTGGTATCATTCTCGGTGATGGCAGGATGCTACTCAGGGCTAGGGGCATACCTGCCTGAGCTACAAGATCTGAGAGCTCTTCCATGTCTCTTTTCATGTAGTCCAGGGAGGTACTTCTCAGGTCAGTCACACCAACATGGACAATGACAGAGTCATATTTATACTTGTTGTGGAGCGACTTGAGTCTGTGAGTTATGTGGTGGATCCTGGCACCTGACAGGCAGCTGTCAGCAACCTTCTCCTTGTTTAGTCTGATGAGTGGGACATCACTGTGCCTGATTATAGAGTCGCCTATGACTACTGTGTTGGGTACATTGTTTTGCTTTCTGGGCTGTGGTTGAGTGGCACACTAAGACTTTGAGCTATGTGTCATTTGAGTTGTGTTGGGGGGTGGAGGTTGCTTGCATTTCTGCTTTGGAGGTCTCTGTTGCTTGAGGAGATTATTATTGAGAGCCTCCATGAATGTTTTTGTGTTTCTATGTGTGGATTTTGGTGGTGTTGGTTTAGTGGGACTATGTGATGAGTGTGGTGTGGTGCAAGTGTTTACCTTCTCCTCTTGACTGTCAAGTTCAGTCTTGGTTGGAGAGAACTTTATCTCCAGTTTGGCTAGATAAGTGCACCTCTCACAAGTTGTAATGTTGGGTGGTTGGAGGAGAGGGTTGTCTGTGCACATGAGGCAATTGCTACATTGCCCCAAGCTGCCCATATTCATCAGATAGAGAGGAGAGAACCCTGGGAGATGACCCTTGGACATGCCTGAATAAAAATCTATTTTCCTCTAGACAAGTGTGGAAAGTGAGTACAAGAGTTGTTTTTTCTCTAAGCAAGTGAGCAAAGTAAGTACAAAAGCTGTTTTCCTCTAGGTAATGAGGAAGTTTGAGTGCTGTAGTAATTTGTAGCTTAGTGCTTACAAGTTCTGAACAAGTGCTGATCATGAATAAGCAAATTCAAGTGCTACAACTAAGAATCTGTATCTGAACTAGACTAGTTACAGGAAAGAAAAAAATGTGCAAATGCTGGCTTTTAAATCAGAAAGTTGAGAGAGATGGAAAAATTGCCCAAACGGCCAATAACTACAATTTCTGGGCCAGAAACCACTCATTATATGGTAGATAGGTTACCTATTCCTTGCCACTCCCACTGATAAGCTAGCAGGCTTCCCTCTAACACAGAAAGGCTTGGGGGCCTCAGCAGCTTACAAACAGTCCTGGATACAGAAAATCTGTATCTGGAATAGACTAGTTACAGGAAAGGAGGGAAACAAGTGCAAATGTGGGCTTTTAAATCAGAAAGTTGAGAGAGATGGAAAAACTACCTAAACGGCCAATAACTACAACTTCTGAGCCAGAAACCATTCCTTATGTGGTAGATAGGTTACCTAGTGCTTACCACTCCCACTGACAAGCTAGCAGGCTTCCCTCCAACACAGACAGGCTTGTGGGGCTCAGAAGCTTACACACAATCCTGGATATAGAAAATCTGTATCTGGACTAGACTAGTTATAGGAAAGGCAGGAAACAAGCATATTTTTTTTTGTTACAGTTAAGCAGAACACAGGGAGATAATTCAAGGTTAAGAAACTAAGGGGGTTGGCCTTCTCAAATGTTCTCTCTGTATTAGGTAGAATGAGCTAATGACACTAGACTGGGAGGAGTGTCCCAGATAAAATTTACAGGGGGGGGGCAACTGCAAAGCCACCAAGTATAACAGCAAGACACCAACAGGCAGCGAGGGTGGGGAATGCTACACCCACTGCTGTTTTTCTGCTGTGATAAACATTTCTGTAGTGTTTACTCTTTTAAACAGTAAACACTACAGAAATTTTTATTACAGCAGAAAAACAGCAGTGAGCCACAAAATGAAAGTTTTTAAACAGATAAAAGAGCAAGGAGACTCTACAAATGCTTTTAACTGCAAACAAATCAGTTATATGATACACCCCTTGGCAGGAAATCAGAACAAACAAACATGTGCTTAACAAGTAGAGAAAATTTCCTGTTAATACCTTTCATACAGTGAAACTAGCTAAAAAACTTTACAAACAGTGTGACAGTAAAAACCTTATTTATCAGGCCCTGTAAGGCAGACAATTTTAGTTTAACCATGCAGATTAGTTAATGGCAATAAAATACAGTTAAAAGTATGCAGCAGGCAATAGAAAGTGCTATATATAAATTGCTAGAATCAATAACTAGTAAAAATAAGCAAAAAAAAAAAACTGGATACTTATTGTTATATATCTCAGATCAGAGTTGTAGTCAATGCCCCTCCTCTACTCGACTAATCATATAGCACCTTTGTTATGCTCCACAGGATCTTCATAGATATTTATCCAAAATGTACCTATTTCTTTTTTTTTTTTTTTTGGTGGCATTTCAATTCTATTTGCCTTGTTTCCCAATTCTCTAAAAAAACTTTTTTTGGTCATCAATAATTGCTTATTTTATATTTTTCCTTTATATTTATCTACATGTCTTCTATTTTTTTCTGCCTGTGCTGATATTTTTAGTTTATTATTTGCAATAGTGCATAATAGATCCTGATCTGTTATAATACTGCATGTTGCTTTTATCATGTCTAGCTTTCTGAGTATTCTTGCTGATCTGTTCCCGCTTCTATACTTTTCTAACAGTGGCACTTCTTGTCTTAATTGCTTTATAGTTTTTTCTATTCGATACTTCTATGATGGCATTTGATTTTTTTCCCTTCCTTTTCCTTATGGCCCTGTGTTTTTGTGGTAAGAATTTATCTTTCATTCATTTAGCTGTATGGTAATATATCATATTTACTTATGCTATAGTGCATGGATTTCTCTGGCCAGTTATAATTAATGTGTTCATTTGTTTTATCAAACTTCTGACTTTTTGCGTTTCATTGACCTTCTGTTGTCTATTTCTTTCATTGATGTTAATATGTCTGTCCATCTTTATAAAATCAAACAACTCTTCTCTTAGATCATTTTCTTGTAAGCTGAGGACACATTCTTTGTTCTCCATTTCCTGCAGGCATTCTAGAGAAAGTTCCTGAACATCTTCTCTTTTGCATGTACCTCACCAGACACCTGCAGCAGTTGGAAAGACCTCAGAGGTTTCTCACTAAGAAAATACAGGGACTCCAAACATGACCTACGTGGACAGGCTGAAAGCCCTGTCACTTTACTCTGCATCTTATAGGCTGCAGAGAGGTGATTTGTGCCTGGCTTATAGGGCAATCTTCATTCCTGCCCTAATGGAAATGCTGCACATATGCAAGTTAAATGACACAAGAGTCAGTCACTCTTGGGATCTCAACCTAGCTTGTGACATTAAGAGAACTTGCTGGAGAGACTGATATGTCTCCCAGAGACTGCTGCTTCTCTGAAATAGACTTCCTATTCATGTAAAACAGATCTCCTCATTGACTCTATTTAAACGCAACATAGAAAATTGGATGGGAAACAGCAAATTCACCCCTGGGGTGGCACCCATGTCCTTCATGGACAGGGATAGCCAGTGTTGATCACAGACCTGCTATGTTCATAAATTTGTTCTGCAAACTCCTAAAAAGAACAAATGAGGATACTTAGAATTAACATGGCTAGGCTTGTAAAGGCTCTAGGCCCGCTAGCCTAGTAACCTTCTATGAATCTGTGAACCTATGAAACTTTCAGTACTGGAAGTCCTATTGCTCCTGCTCATACATGCAATTGTATTCTTTATACCTTTACTCCTTGCATGAGGAACCATATCATATATTTTTTCTGTCCTTTTCCAAGGCACATTTCCTTCCCCTATGGGAGTTGTGTCAGTTCCATGATGGTGTAACAACTTTTCCCTAGAAATATAATTTCAGCAGATATTAGTACATACCTACACTTACTCCCTTGAATCAGTAGTTTTAAATGCATTTGAAGGAATAAAGCAACATTATTAAAAAAAGAAATAAATAAGTGATGCATATGATAGATCTTTTAAAGTCCTCTTTCCAGATTTGTGGTGCTTTTTTTTTCTTTTGCTTATATTTTTGGTGTGGTAAAAAAAAAAGAAAAATCAATTGGGTCACATTGCAATTGTGACCATATACATACCTCTCATCTCTCTTGTATTTGTCAGAAAATATCAATTATAAGTAAAAAATAATAGTGTGACATGAAATTCTGAGTGGCCTCTTTAAATTAAGATTTGTGGGAGTTCAATTTGTACTTTGTTCTCTCTCTCTGTTTCTCACTCTACATATTGCATCATCATCTCGCGTCATCAACAACATCTGTAGAGCCATAATGTATTGCATGTGAGGGAGACAGGATGCAAATGATGAGGTCAACTGCAAGGAGAGTAGAACTAGATCTTTTTATGAAGTGTCATTTTGTCTTCATGGAGAAAGAGATGAGTTGTTGAGTGTCTTTGTATTTTAAGTTAATGTAACTTAGCCAGCTACTAGAAGGAAAGGCAAATACCATGACTCAGTGAGACAGAGTGAGAGATTGTAAATTAGTAGATTGCGGCCAGATGAATCCCTGTGCAGCAAAGCAGCATCACTTTGTTATATAACCTTTAAAATATTCTTAATGTTTTCCTATGTTGATGCAAAAGGACACGATATGAGCGTCCACTAACATCAAACAGTTCAAAACAAACTTAAGTACATGTAAAATGGAAGCCATTTTTAAACATGACATGATATGACTGGGGTCAGTTCTAGTTTTGGGAGTCCTGTACAGGTTTGGACAATCTTTTAGCAGTTGATTGTCTAGTTGGATTCTGTTTGGGAGCCTTGTGAGCAGATTGGGCAATTTTTTTCCAAGTGACTTTGCAGGAGCATGCCATTTTCTTCCCATATCACAGAGACTTGATGTAGGCAAAATGTCAGTCTCCACATTTCTCACAGATATGCAAGCCCTGTGTGTGTGTGTGTGTGTGTGTGTGTGTGTGTGTGTGTGTGTGTGTGTGTGTGTGTGTGTGTGTGTGTGTGTGTGTGTGTGCGTGTGTGTTATACATGCATGTATATGTGTGGGGGTGACTTCTTTGCTGTGGAATATTTTAGCAATGTGGAACAATTATCTTCTAGCAAGAAGTATGGGCATAGAATACATTGAAAGCTGAAAAATGAATTTACGACATTATTTTCTTTACACTCTTGTAATCATAAGTAACTTCATGCTGCAGTGGACAAACAATGGTATGGGCATGCATGTGAATGTAAACTTGTAGCTGCATTTACTGTTGTAGAGTGGTTGCGCATTCATCTATTCCATGAATGGTAGCTGTATCGGAATGTGAAGCAGTGCTCTTGCTCTTGCCAGCTGCTACATTATTGTCTTCATAATTCAGCTCATCTGATGAAATTTTCAGGCAAAATTGTGTTTTCTTGACTTATAAGTTAGTTTGAACACTAGCCATTGCAGCATTCTCTTTGAAGACAGATAGCATGGTATTTATAATTCTTTGGAAGTTTCCAGAAGCTTTATGCTCACATGCTTATAGCTTTTTTGTATCCAGAAGTTTTCTGAATATCTCCAAATGATTCATTCAGAGGCAGCACACACCTGAGGGGATATGGTACCTGAGGGGACTATTGAACTACTAATTGATTATAACATTTGCTGCTTTTCCAGCCTTGCTGTTTATGTCTTTCATCAATACTATATTTTGCAGGTGTTCATACTCCTGAAATAATCAGTAAAATAACATAGACTTATTAGCAATATAAAATGAGCATATTACCAATGGATCATGCAGCTACTAGACAAATAATCACTTCTGATTTCTAATAAGACTAGAAACTTTTTTTCATCACTAGCAATACCTGCATGTCATGACTTTGTCTGTCCTGAATTTGATAATCTTCAGTGATAGCATAGCAGCAGAGTTTTTCAACAAAAAGTAGGTCAATACTTCAATCATTCTAATTCAGCAAAAGTATATGGTACTTCTGAATGTAACTGTTGAAAAGTTGAGAACTGACTGGAACAATATTATTCCAGTTGCAATGCATGCTCTCCTTTATCTAAATGTATACGTAACATTTTCTTTTGCAGGACTCATCCCTTGGCTTCTTGGAAGGCAATAAGCATAAATGATTCAACGTTCCTACTTCTTTTGCTATGGCAACTTACTTACAGTTCTAGGATAATGTTTGACTCCTAATGCAAGAATTAGGGACACAGAATGTGGGAGAATTGGGAACATGAAATTTGCAGGTCCAGTAACATATATGTGGAGAAAAATTATACAAAATAAATCCCATTATAACAACTACTATTAAACAATGCACTGACACTGAAGGACTTCAGATAGTTCTCATTAATCCCTTTCCTTTTATTGTTATTTCTTCAGCCACAGATAAGATTGAAAATAACCATGCCCTTTTCCTGAAGGGACAGGTGTGGTGTCCCTGATCCCATGAGTATTAGTTACTGATCAACAAAAATAAATACATATTTCTAAAAAGGAAATCACATTTTTTTTTTATATTTCTAAAGGAGACAATAAAATGTACTGGGGAAATGTTGATTACGTGTGTAATGAGGGTTATGGCATATTGCAATTGTATGAGATCCAGCATTGCCAACTTGTCACTGAGCATATAAAACATAAATAATAGCATCACTTTAGTATTCCAGAAAGTATAATAGTTATAGAATATTAAAAAAAAAACATATATGCTGCAGTACAAATATTTTACTAACTGCACCTGTCAGAGATATAGCTTGCTCATTTAACAGCTGGTGTTGTTCTCCAGTCTGGTGCCAACTGAAGTGAAAGCAGAGGTGCCAGATATAGCACTCAGTCATGATATGCAAGGCATTAATATCTCTATGCATGTACTGCTCTAGACCACACACACAAAGCAATGAAGCACTTTGCAAATGCAGTCTTGGCATTCAAAACAATTAATGCCAGTACTGAGTATCATGCCCAAATATCTTGCACCCAGAGCCGAATCCCCTCCCAGCAACACCTCCAGCACTTTTGCATAACAGGTCATATTGCTCTGATAATTACTTGTTGTCCAATGTTTAATTACCATCAGTATAAAAATATAACTGTTTCATTTTCTCTATGAAATAAAAGCATTTTAAATTAAATGCAAATGAATCCTTTTCTTCTTTTTTTTTAAACAAGAAACAGCTTTATTGAATTATCACTTATGACATAGGCAATCATACATTTATATAAATGAAAACAAACAGTATTGACATATTTTCAGTTGCAGACAGCATACAACACATAGAATCTTCTACGTAGTTATTGTTGATCGAACATTGCATTGGTCATTCAATTCCTTCCTTCCTTTAAATTTCATTCCTCCTCTAAAACATTACTCATTTATTTATTTCATACTTGTTTACTGGGAAAGTCCAGCTGGGCCAGAAAGTACCCATTTTCAGTGGAGGCCCAGGGAGAAAAATCAAGTACAGACATTTTAAATCAAAGTATCATTTTACACTACAAATTGTAAGAGTGAAAAGCGTGACAAGAATAAAACTTTGAACACATAGTTCATAGAAGAGTGCAATGAAAAACAACATGAGAAAAATATGAGGAAAAACTCAATATTTGTTGCATAGAGGACTATGTGACAAACGAGACCCAAGACAATTATAATAAGGTATTTTAAACAGATATAAGAGATTATATGATTAGATAGTGAGGGGAAACTGTGAGATGTCTTACTATTAGAGGCAGTGTTCATATTATGATTATAGAAGGAAGAAGGCTAGAGAGAAGGAAATTATAAGAAACGTGTAGTTTAGTTGAGTAGGGAGGAAAGAGAAAGAGGTAGAGGAAAGGTATGCAGTGATGAAGTGGATAAGGTGAGTTAGTGGGGAGAAAAACAAAAGAAAAGAGTGGAGTAGGAGACTAGAGAAGGTTGTAAAGTGTGATTTAGGTTGAAGGGATGAGCTTAGATTACTGAATAAATTCAGCCAGGATTAGCACAAGATCAGGTCCAAGATTTTGTAAAGTATTTTTTAAGGGTCATTTAAAGGTGGATAGATCAGAAATAATTCTGGCGGTTAGAGATAAGGAGTTCAGTTTTTTTATTTTTGCTGCTGCTGCTGAGTATGAGTATAGGTTTTCTTCAGGCGATTTATTTGGTTTATTTATGTGAGAAGTTGTTTGTCTTCTGATCTAACAGCTTTTAAGGAAATACATGTCAATTAAAGGGGTAACAGCTGGGCAGGCTAATGACTTGTGTATGATTTTTATGTATTGTTAGTTTCTGCTTTTTCAAAATTTGGGATTGTGCCTGTATAGGGAGTTACTGTGAGCATATTTGGGAAGATTACAACTATACCATGTGCTTTTTTATGTGTTCTGTCAAGCCTAATAATATTATAACCAGGGGATAGCATTTCAGCATCTTTCATTTCAGGCTTTAGCCATATCTGTGTTGCAGGAGAGGTGGAGGGGGAGTTACAGACAGCTAAGGTCATGCAGAGCTTTACAATGACTGGTAAAGGAGGATGAATTAGTAGCAAACTTGGCAATTTTGTTGTATCAGCTTTCAAGTCTGCTTTTTATGGAGGATTGTAAATTGGTTAGAATTGGTACACCATAGGGTAGGGTGGGCAGAAGGTAAGGTTTGGCTAGAGTCATTTTTGTGGGTGTGCTCAGAAAATGTTTGTCTCTGCAAAGCATGCCTAGTTTTTTATATGTTTTCTTGATATTGCTTTGGATGTGGAGGTCAAATTGAAGATTATCATCTATTATGACCTCTAATAGTTTGATATGATAGATTAATTCAATTTCATTGTCATTTGCTGAGAAGATTTTGAAAGATGTTCTATTAAGAGTCTGAGTTTTTGGTCAAAGAGGGGAAATGTTTTTTTTTGTTGGGGGGGGGGGTTAAGTAGGAATTGTGCTGTGGTAAGCCAGGTTTCAATGGAGATGACAGCTTGTTCAGTGATTTCTTGGAGGTAAGTTAAAGTGTTTAAAGAGCAGATGAAAGTAGAGTCATCTGCATATTGAACCAAGCTGCCTTCACAAGAAGATGAATGTAGGTTATTGATAAAAATATTAAACAGTAGAGCATCAAGGATGGATCCTTGTTGGACTCCTGTGGAAGTAGGAAGTTACACAGAGATGGATCCTTCCAGTTTTACAGCTTGTTGCCTGTTGCCAAGGTAGCTAGAAATCCATTAACTAGACGGACATGATAGACCCAGTGTGGATAGCTGATTGAGTAGTTTACTGTGAGAGACCATGTCAAAGGTTTTTGATAGGTCTAGAAATACTGCAGATACAAGTTTATTAGAGTTGTGATGTTCATTGTCTACGTCTGTAAATGCTAATAATACAGTGAGGGTGCTGTGCTTTGGCCAAAATCTATGTTGTGTATTGCATTTTCTAAGAGATAGTGGCAAAATTGTTGATGTATACATCTTTCCAGGATTTTAGAAAGTGGAGACAGGATGGCTACAAGATAGAAATATGGAATGACAGTGGAATTACCTCCTTTATTTATGGGGATAATATGGGCCATTTTGCAAAAGTTAGGGACACCGGATTCTGTTATTGATCTAGTAATGAGAATGCCAATTAGGCATGCTATTGCATCTACAGCTAGATTTAGGTATTCCAGGGTAAGGTTGTCAGCTGAGGAGAAACAAGTTTTTAGTTTATATAAAAGCTTTCTTATGAGAGTTATAGAAAATGGTTGAAAGATGAAGTGGGTGGAGTTGTCTGCATGTGCATTGGAAGGGTTGCATTTAGGTGAGTTTTGTGAAAGAAATGCGCTAGGGTCTAAGGTAGGACAATTTAGCTGCATGTAATGGGGGCATTTTAGGTGAGTTTGAGATTATCTTAACTATGTATTCTATGAAGCGTGTATTGAAACAGGTAGCTGTTTGACGAGGGGGACTGCCTGGGTATGGGCTGGCATCCTTTTTTTGTACCTGTGTTAATAAGAGACGATACGGAAGACCAGAATTTTTTAAGATCGTTTTCATGGCTGTCTTGTAGCTGAGTATAATAAGACTTTTTCTCTCTGTTAACGTATTGCTTGACTTGGTTTCATAGCTGTCTGAATAGTTGCCAATTCTTGTCATTTGTATTTTTTTGCCATTTAATCCATGCTTTGTCTCTATCTTTCATAAAGAGTTTGCATTGGCTGATGAGCCATGGGATATTGCTGTTTTTAATTCTTTTTGTATGCTGTAGGGCTAAAATGTTAAGAATATTTAGAAATGCTGCACTGAAGTATTTGACTGCATCATTTAATGGGAGTCATTTAAGGATGGACCAGTTAGCTGCTTTTAGGGCTTCAGTGAAAGACTCATTTGAGAAACTGGAGAGATTGCAGGTAGTTTTGAGCTTATGTTCCTTTGTTAGTTGTGTAATACTCCTGTGGGTATAAGCTGGCAGATGGTCATTTAGTTGATCAGGGAGTGTACTTGAGGAGGTAAATTTAGATTGGTTGGTAACCAGGATCCAGTCCAGGATAGATTATTGGGAGTTTTTTTTTTCATATGTTGTTGGTGTATTAATAAGCTAGGTGAATCCAAAGAGTTTCATGCTGTTGACTGCTGAATTTGTGGACAGGACTGCCAGTCAAGGTTTTTATCACCCAGGAGGATAAATTAAACCAGAGGATAGCATTTCTAATGTTTAAAGTGACTGCTTTTAGAGTTTTAGGACGTGTTATTTTGTGAGGACCAGGGTAGGGATGGAAGTCACAAAAATGATGCATGTTGGAGAAAGATGGCTTGTTTACTATAGAATTCTTAGCAGAAATTGGTATAAGTACTACCTTGACATTGGAACTGACATTTTTTAGTATCTTGGGATTACAACAGTGGAATGGAGTTACAGGAAATAAGCTTGAAGAGATTTTTGGGCAGCTAGTGGAACGATGATTGATTGATGAGGATAAAGTAATGGTTGATGCCCACTTATTTATTATTACTACTGGTGTGGATATTAGGAATGAGCGGCGGAGGATGAATAAGGTGATATAGGTGGTTCTTGTAAAAATCGTACAGTATGGTGCAGTTAGATAATGAGCAGTGATAATAGTATGAATTATAGGTAGATTTTGATGGGGGTGGGAGCAGAGCTAGATGTGAGATGGCATTGGAACAGAAGTGGGTGGAGATGGTATTACAAAACAGCTTGTGATTGGCTAATGCAGTTAGATACAGTATAGGAGAATGAGTAGAGGAGGTGGAGTAAGTGAGGTATAAGTGTAGATGTAATGGGGTGTGTGAGTACTGGGGGCAGAGTAGGGCAGAGGAGTAAATCTCTAGTGTAGCGAGAGCTGAACTGATTGGGTTGCCCATGGTCTAGTAAATACCAGGAAAACTGCATCAAGACAGGAGGTAAGACAAGTCCTAATAATTTTAAAAACAGTGAGACATGCTGCTAGTTTGCTGTTAACATTCACCTAAGTTAATGGAAACAGGCGGCAGTACAGTGACTTTGGCTAAAAATGAAGCTTAAGAAGTTGGAGAACAACTGATATGAGGGGTGAACCAATCATTACTTCAATGGACTGCAGTTCCTCCCCCACACAGGTGGTTTACCACTAATACAATGTGAGGTAGAATGTTTCTGGATACAAAGACTAGGTCTTTGAACTCTAAATACATAATGTGAGTCACAGCATTTAATTTTATTGTTAAGGGCTTTTGTTGCCTTTCCAAAGAAATTTTACACTGCTGGGGTAAAATGCAAATGTGTTAATTTAGCTTCACTGTCAACAGTGTAGGGCTTGTGGGTGGGGGTACATGCATTGTCTCCACAATTTCCATTTTTTCCCTATATAATTTGCTCCTACCATATTCTAAAGATCACATTTCCAGTTTTTTATCTCTGTTACTATATTCACTACTTCAAGTACAGGTAGTTTAGACTTTGATTTTGATTTTGAAGTAATTGCTTCTTTGGAAGCTACCAGAATTAAACTCAGCAAAGGCTTACTGTGTCTAGACCAGTCAAACCCTCTATCAGAGCTCAAAAAATAATTTCCTTAGTCATACTGGTTTACTCACCTGTTTTTTTTCTGACAAAGAGTCTGCAAGGAATTTTTGAAGTCTGTCGACAAATTACACTCCCCAAAAATATGTTCTCAGTTATCTCTTTCTTCCTCATCATGCCTCCAACATTTGCAATCTACTTGAAGAAAAATGCTTTGGGGTCTGCTTGTGGTATAAAAATACCTATGCAAATGTTTCCAAGCAAAGATCTTAAATCTTCTAGACTTTGTTGCATACACAGATCTTCCCACTGGTTCTTTGTGAATTACTTATTCAGTGTCTCTACCAAATCCTTTCTAACCTCTTCTTCTTACATTTATCATGCAATATTTTATATGCCATACTAGTTATTTATTGTTTGACAACAGCTTCTGTTCTAGAGTCTACTAAAGCTCTACCAGTGCTGGTCATTCACTTAGGATCCATCTAGTCCTTTCTTTTTGCCTATACTCTATCAGTCTTTGATAAGAAAGATAATCTGAAGCATGCAGTCCAAATGTTTTCTTGGCCTCTTCCCATTCTACTACATTTTCCTCTCTAATTATTTGACCCAGTACCTTGGTTCCTTTGCCAGTTTTCTCAAGTAAATCCCAGTCCCCTCTTGGTTATTGTCTGTACCTCTAATTGCCGTCGTCCCCATCAGTAGACTCTCCTTTCTCCATTCCCATCTTGGGTTAGTTCTTAGAATACTGTCTGCTACTGTATGAATGTAGAATTCTGTAGGGTTATTGTTATTCACCTTAAGGATCTCCATACAAAATTCTAGTCTCTCCTTATTTCTTGAGCTTTCCTCCTGCATCATCATCCCTTCCCACTTTGAATTATAGCTTTCTGCTTGTGCTATGTATAGGAGATTCAACTGTGTAGCTCTGAAATACCCCTTCAGATCAGATAATCCCAGATCACCTTTTCTTGTCCCATGTTGCAAATCCAGGAGAGCCTGGGGCACTTAGCTCTTTTCCCATTTGATTTACAGATGTGCAGCAAATTCATTAGGTTTTGGTCGGAGATTGCTCTGTAAGTTAGACACAAGTGTCCCCTAAGAAGCCTATGTGATACTTAGTATAGTGCCAAGGACTTTAGTTGGTCTGTGCAAGGCATGTGCTGAGAGTCCATTGATCTTCTTAGTTAGAAAGCTCTGAGGTCTCTCTAATTGCTGCATGTGCTTAGTACAGTATCTGCTAAAAGGGGTGTTATACTCAATTATGGGCCTGATTAGTGATGAGTATGCAGGGGTTATAACTTCCTTTGCTCTAGAAGCAATGGTTTTGCTAATCAGTGTGGTACATAGAAAACCTTCCTTACTACAGTAGTTACGTGGTGGTCATCGTTAAGGTCACAGTCTACTTGTGATTCCAGATCTCTTACCACTTGGTAGGTACATAAGATATTATTGTTAATTTGATAGTGTGAAGGGACATTGTTTTTACCAAAGAGAATGATGATGCATTTCTTTGCATTCAGTTTGAAACCATGCCTAAGACACCAGTCGTTGTTCTGCGTAAGACCCTCCTGAAGTATACTGACATCATTTGGGGATTCAATAATTGCACCTAGTTTGCAGTCATCCACAAACTTTGTCAGCTGAAGCCCTTTAGTTTTGGCCTGAAATTCAGAGAAGTATATGCCAAAACAATCGGGGGCCCATCATTGACCTTTGTGGCACCTCGTTGGTGACAGGTCTTGTGGCTGATGTAGAGGCTCCCACTTTGATGTGTGTAAACAGTTTGTGAGACAGTTGGCAACCCATCTTACAACAAAGAGGTTTACATTCAGTTTGCTAAGTTTATCAGTAATACCTGAGTATGGGATTGAGTCAAAGGTCTTTACCAAGTTGAGGTATGTTGTGTGCATATATTTGCCCTTGTCAAGGGCCCTGGTCACATTTTTGAAGAAAGCCATCAGATTTAACAGGCAAGATCTTCCCTTAATTAAGATAAATTGGGTCATATCCAGGGTCCGGAGGTCACCTTTGTCTTTATTTATAAGGTCAATGATGATATATTTCATGGCTTTACAGATGAGGCTGGTCAGACTTATGGGTCTATAATTCCCTGGGCCTCTTGCTAAGCCACCTTTGTGGAGGGGAATAACTGTTGCTGTTCTCCATTCTGCAGGAACAAAGTCAGTGGTTAACCTGTGATTAAATAGGGTTCTTAATGGTGATTCTAGATCATGTTTTCATTGTTTAGAAGACAGCCTGTGATGCCGCTTGGTCCAATAGAGGCTGTGTTTTTTGACCTAGACTAGGTTTTAATGACCTGCTCTTCGGATATGTAAGGTAGGTGGTGAGTTGGGGGCAAGGTTTGTGGTAAGTTTGGAGGGGATAAGGGTGTGAAATTTTTGTGAAATCTGTCTGCTAGCAGGTTTGCTATCTCTGCAGGATCAGTGAGTGTGGTACTGTTAATCACTAGTTCGACACATGCTTTGGTCCTACTATCTTTTTGGCTACCTTTTGCCTCATATTTTTAGTTTGTACTTCATAAAATGTGTGGTTCTGCAGGACATCCTTGAGGACTAAAATAATTAAATAATGACAGACGCTTGTGTTTGGGCATTTGCACCCCCATTTATTCAGGTTTTGTCTAGACTTCTTGTGCAAAGAGGTTAACACAGTAGGTATGAACAGGTTACTGGTGAAAGTGAATATGAAACATATTTTTGGATTATAAAAAGAATAAAGAATTTTATGAAAAGATTAAAAATTATTATAGATGGGAAAGATTTAAACTGTTAAATATGTATGTGATAGTATATGTAAAGTATGGTAAAGTAAAGAAATATGTTATTGATAAATGAGATAAAGTACTGTTTCTGATATTATGGCTGCTGTGGAAAAAAGATGTGAAACCTTGTTGAATAACAAGAAAATGGAAGAGGATGATGTACTAACTAAAATAAGAAGATAGTTGTAGAGGAAAGAGTGAGTGTAGAAGTTAAATATAAAAGAAAAATGAATGAAATAAATAGAACTCTACGTATGCTTCTGTGTGTTGATAACTTGTAAACATTCAAAGTTTTATTTTTATATATGATATGACATGAATGTAAATGTTAATAAAGCACCCCAACTCTTTTTATTTTCCATTTCCTGCAACTGACAATAGGGTGGTTGTGAGGAGCTGAGGAAAGCAAATGGGGTCTGCGTCTGCCTCTGATGAGGTAGAAAATGCGTAAGTGGTAACTTTAGATGATGGAGGCTTACCTATGACAGAAATGGAGATGTACCCTTGAGTCAAAGAGAAATGTTCAGTTTAAGACTGTCCTTCTCACAATGATGAGTATTCCATTTCTGTGGTGGCAACATCATCAGAGGACAAAAGTTCTGTTGAGTGAAGCATTCAGTTTGAACTTTGTTTGCTTCAAAATTGGAATTTGGAAATATACCTAAAACTGCAAAGAATGAAAGGAAAACATACACAGGTGTTTCAGGGAGGCAAACATTTATATCCACTGCAACCTCCCTATATTGGCAAACGACCTGTTGCCGATTTTAGATTTATTTAACATTTGTTTTCCTGGAAAGTCTGATTTGGAACAAAGCCAATTTTCAGCAGAGGCCTGGGGAGAAACTCTCCAAACACGTCTTTATAACATGGGGGGAAGTGGACTACACAGAGAAAACCCACACAAATGCAGGGAGGACATGCAGACTCCACACAGAAGGCACTCTAGCAGACAATCAAACTGGAGAACTTCTTGCTATGAGGCCACATTGCTACCGCCGGACCACTGCACCATCCCAGAGACTAGATGATAATAATTTCTGTTTAGTGGGTATGAAAGTGGAGATAATGTTATGCCCTCCACCCCCAGATTTACTGTGTACCTTGTCCATGCATTTATATATGTAGAGAAATGTACAGTTTGTGACATCTCCTTTGAGAAATTTCAAAATACTGAGACATTTCTGAATATGTGTGAGCTAACAAAAAAAGTATGTGCACAATTTAATAATACAGGGAAAATCCTGAAGTGAAAAACATTTGATAGTGCAGTTTCCCACTACAGGAATAGATTATACTTATTTAAATTAATTTTTGCTGTAACTTCTGGTTCCAGTGTTACATGATAGTCTTATTATTCAGCTCTGGCACTAATGCTAAGTAAATAAGTGCCCTGATCATTTTAGCACTCTAAGAAACTTACTTAGCTTTGCCATGCAGATTGATATATACCACCAAACAATCCACTGGGGAAGCCAAAGGTAAACACGGAAAAGTACTGCCAAGAATTTCAAGCCTAGCTCTCCACATCAGCCATTGTGGACTGCAAGACTTCCTCAGAAAATGTATTTTCAGCCAGTGGGCCATCCCAGTCAGCTGCAAACATAAAGTCTCACCCTTAGAAATGTTGCATTTCATGATATCCACAGAGAAGTTGATTCTTTCTGTGGAATCTTGCAGGCTAGTTTGCAATCTCAAGTTCAGAAAACTAGGGGAACTATAATGGATGTTTCCAATTGTGCTAACCAGCTAGAGCAAGGAACTTAAGAGCTGCAACTCCAACTTGAAGAAGCAGAGTACCAGATCACATTTATTTTAGATTTTGCATTTTCTGCAAGCATGGATTCCACCTACCCTAGTGCTAGAACCAGCCATGAAGCTTTAACAAGAAAGGGCAACCTCCCCAATCCAGAAGGACCACCAAAAGCAGTAAATGCCAAATTACTTTTTGTATCAGCAAAAAGAAAAAGTTTCGCAAGCAGTTTGTGGAAAAGGGAACAAATAATGTTTAGGGCACAAAATATACTTTCACAATGATTACTCCCAACAGGTACTTCAAAAATGTTGCCAGTGATTACACCTTATTAACTTTTTGAAAGGTGCTGTATGCGAAACATCTCTTTTGTTTGTTTGTTTGTTTTTGCTTGTTTGTTTGTTTGGCTTATTTGAGAGTGCAGTTCTCAGAAGGTATCCTTATTTTTCATTAGAATGGAGATGCCATCAAGCATCTGCAGGACAAAACCAACATCCCACTTCTTGAGAACATGGGTTGGGAGAATATACCATCTCAACAGGCTCATTCAGCAACAGATTCTGCAATGGTTCCTCTGGTAGTTTCTAAGCAAACAAAGCAACATGATAAATCTCTGGAATTAAATTCGGAGGGCATTTATTATAATTAAAGGATGGTCTGCAGTATCATATTTTTCTGCCATCGGTTGTTAATTGCTAAGGGCTTACCCCTTTCTGGACTTTCTTTATTTATGGATGATATTATAAATGTAGTGAGTGTTTAAATGTGTTGCTTGATGCCATATAATACTCTGGATTAGATATGGTGTGTTTAAGATTCGCTTGTTAAGACATACAGCGCAGAAATGCTCTCAGTCACATAATTTTAAGACTGAACTTTTTTCACCCTCAGGTGCTTAAAACCTAGAGAGGCAGGTTTGGCAACATCTGGTTCCCATCTGACTTTGGAGGGCTTGTAACTGCATTATACATTATTTAGAAGTTTATGTTTACAGTTAAATTCTTGAATTACAATTTTTGTTCATTTTGTGATTGGAAAGTCTATTATTTGTTCATCTTTCTAAGCAATAGGCAACTGGTGCACCACAGCTTTTGGCTGTTAGGTCTTGTGTTTACTAGAACTACATTCTGGTTACTGGCTAGAGCATACCAGACATGGAGGTACTTATTGTTGCACCCTGAAAGTAGTATTGTGGAAAGTTAAGTATTGACATAAATTGCATTAATTCCCCCAGCAAACGCTCTTGGTTCTACACATGGGTATGAGCTCAAGCATCCAGCTCACTAGCACTGCAAGAAAGTCATCACATTGCAAACATTTGAAGCTAGGAAGTTGGGGGTTATAATCTTTTAATTTCTTTGTTGCACACTACTGCTAAGCATTAAGGGGTAGTGTTAATGTTGAAGAAAGATAATACCTCATGGTAGGTAATAGAAACATTCATGCTTCCAGGTGGAGATGTGGTGGGTGTTATAGTGCAATTAAGTAGGAGGGCTTTAACAGCAGTGAATGTTTACCTGTACCCGACAATGACTTTGAGAGAAGTCAGGCATCTTTTTTATTATACACAGGATTGGGTGATGAGGCATTTAGTTTTGATGGCAGACTTTAATTTTCTAAATCACAACAAAACTGAACAAACTCTGAAAGCCATATAAATGATGAAATAACAAATAACATTGACTAAAATTAAACTCTTTAATGGAAATGAGCAAGTGTTTTATTCTACACATAGAACTTCATCAGAACCTTTAATTTTCTCACAGAAATACAGACACTTCAGCTTTACAAGGTCCATATTAACAGCAGTGGCCAAGTTTTTAAAGTCCAGGATGAAAGATATGATACTCATGGATATATGTCTACATACAGACCCAACGAGGCCTAACTTAACTTATTGGCTTCAGTGACATAAGACTTTTAGTCATATTGATAGAATATATATACCTGATGAGCTATTAGATATGAGGCCAACACATATCATTTCTCCCTCTCCATACACTGATCATGATGCCATTGTATTAAATTTCACCACCTCAACCCCTCATTCCCAAACTATAGCAGGTCTATCCATACTATACAAGATGCCCTGACTTGTATAAACAGATGACAGAAATTACCCTGGAATTTCTTCAAGCTCAGTAAGATGGTGAATAGCAGCTTCATATTTTATGGGATGCATATAAAACCTTTCTACATGCAAGATTGCTGAGTCATTCAAATTGTCTATGGAAATCATGGAACAAAACCCTGGCAGTGTTACAAAGTAAATACAAGGAGCTGATTTCCTTCACTCCAAAGCAATCCTATCAGGTGCTAAGAGGCAAGCTCTCATAGTTAAAACATTTTGGATAGGAAGACCTAGATAGCCTTTGATAAGCTCAGGCTGCAATATTATGAAATTTCTACCCGGCTGTCCACCAGATTGGCTTGTAAACATAAAAGTTGGTCCAAAATGTCAAACAGAGCTCTTTCTTTGTATGCTGCTAATTTATATTTATGCATGACCAATTCAGATACACTAGAAATGTTTTCTCAATCTTATCAAAATGCTTTTAAAGAGGATTATAAAGACTCACCCCCCCCCCTTTTTCTTCCTCAGCTATGTGATGATCAGCAAAGGGCCATCCTACATCCAGCATCTAAAATGGAGCTCTTTTCAGTCATTAAGTGACCAAAATCAAACAAAGTGACATGCCTGCAAGGCTTATAAATAGAATTATAAAAGGTACTACCATGCCAGACTGCTCTGGGATGCTTATGTTGCTGTTTCTAATAGCATGATAGTCACTACATTGTGGAAGTATTCCAAGACCCTGCCAACACTGAAATCTGGGAAAGATCCAACATTGCCTGCAAACTAAAGACCAATCTCCCTCTCAAATGTGGTAGTAATGTGTCTGCAGGTATTTTGCGGGGGGGGGGGGGGGTCGCACTATTACTACTGCATTTAATTCACATGGATCACATTTTTTTAAGGGTAGATTCACTTGGCGCAATATATTCAGAGCATCTCACTGAGTAGAGTAGGAGAAAATACATATCTCTCCTTTAGGCCATTTGTCAGCTAACACCGAAAAAACATTTGACATGGTTAATTGGCTCAATTTATACTGTGTTCTTGGGACACTTGCATTTCTGCAGACATTTTTTTATTTCTTTTATTTTACAGTTTGTTTACTGGGATAGTCCATTGGGCCGAGAAGAGCCCATTTTCAATGGAGTCCCGGATAGAAAAGCTCCATGAGAAATTACAAAAATATGAAAAATGCATAAACAAATGAGTAATACAGTAGCAAAATACAGACATTCTATAGACGTAAGACATTATACAGATGTAGGACCTTATGCAATTTAGAAAAAATCCATAACAAATTAATATTGCGGTGTTGAAATACATTTTACAGAAAAAAATATTTAAAAGAAAATTGAAAAATTGAAAAAGATTGTTTGTACATATTTACAAGTATGTTTGTTTGTACAGTGGGACTATAGCAGTAGAGGTGAAGGAGATTTGCGTAGTTATCATATGAGAGTTATATCAGGGGTAGAGAGTGGGGAGAGGAGGATTTAGTGTTGAGGAAGAAGAGAGAGAATAGTACAAATAAGTAGTGTATGAGGAATGTAAAGAGAGGGAAGAGAGGATGGTAAGAGTTGTGGTAGGTTAGTGAGAGGTAAGAGAAGAGAGAGGGAGGAAGAGTGAGAAACAGAGTATAATGCTGAAGGGAGTTATGCAGGGTGAGAACAGTGGCATTCCCAGAGGGATACGAGATGGGAATGGAGCACGGAATTAAAAGTAGAGTGGTTATATGTGGTGCGAATGAGAGGTGGCAGGGAGTTCCAAAGCTGTGCTAGAGAGAAGGATAGTAGTTGTTTGCCTGGTGGACGAGCAGGCCTGTGTAGTTCAATCAGATTGTGGTTCTTTGATCTCAGAAGTCTATCTGGTAGATGCATTTTAAGAGAAGAGGCAAGACAGGGACAGAGAGATGCATGGAAAATAAGTTTGTGAGCTTGAGTGAGTTGAGTATAAGTAAAATAATTGGGGAGCTCTAGCCAATTTAGTTTGTGAAGGGCATTACAGTGGTGGGTGGATGATTTGTAGCCTGTATCAAACTTACAAATGTTATTGTACCAGGAAGAGAGTTTTGTCTTTAATGAGGGTTGTATAAGAGGGAGGGAATGAGGTATGTAGTAGAGATAACAAACTTAGTAGTGGGAGTGAGGTAGCGATTGTGGCTGTAAAGCATACCAAGTTTCTGGTGGGTTTTCTTGACATTGCTTTGTATGTGGATATCAAACTTAAACTGTTCATTGAGGAGGACACTTAAAAGTTTGCACGGGGTACTATCTCAAGAGAGGTATTGTTTTGGCTGGTGATAGAGAAAGAGTTCTTGTCTATAGTAATGTTTTTAGAGGAAGTAAATAACATAAGTTTAGTTTTTGTTGTGTTGAGTGCTCATAGGTTCATAGGTTCATACTAGGCTATCTGCCCTAGGGCATTTATATGCCTAGCCAGAGTGTGTTTGGCTTTCACCACCCATTTTAAATTAATTTTGCTATGCCCTTTTTCGAGGTTAGTATACTGTGCCTCTGTCGAACAGTGACACAGAAGTGATACCCGGGGTAAACCTATGATCTCCCATTCACTCATCAAGATTCCTCTTGAAGAGAGTCAATGAGGGACTCTGCCTAACCTGGACTGGGATTTTATTCCAGAGTGAAGGGAGCCTCTGGGTTATGAATCTGTCCCTCTAGCATGTCCTATTTATTTCAGTGCTGAGGTTCAAGTATCTCGAGCGCGTAGCTCGATGGGATTTGGATTTTCTGAGGTGCAGCATGTCCATTAATTCTGGGTTGGACATGGCTTTATACGTCAGGCACAGATGGCCTCTGAGCAGACGGTATGCCACTGAGTAGAGCTGGAGTTTCTTTAACCGGGCAGCATATGGCATCTGTTTGAGCCCTTTGATCCTCTTGGTGAGGTACTTTTGGGGTCTTTCGAATTGCTGCAGGTGTCTGGTAAGGTACATCCCAAAAGAGGCATTGTACTCAATTATGAGCCTGATGAGGGATAAGTAAAGAGGCACGATGACCTCCCCTGATCTAGATGTGAATCCTTTCATGATTAGCTGGGCTATATAAAATGTTTTTCTAACCACTTTGGCCACGTGGTTGTCAAATGAGAGATTGCTATCAACTTGGGTCCCCAGGTCCGTAATTACTTCTTTTGTACTTAATGGATTACCACCTATGTGGTAATTTGTGGGCACTTTGTTTTTGCCAAAGGGGATGACTATACACTTTTTGGCATTTAGCTTGAGGCCATGGCTCTGGCACCAGTTGTCTGTTTCTATGAGGCCCTTTTGGAGGATGCTTGTGTTGGCTGGAGAGTCTATTGTGGCGCCCAGTTTGCAGTCATCTGCGAACTTGGTCAGCCGCAGTCCTTCCGTGTTGGCCTGTACTTCCGAGAAATATATACCGAACAAGAGAGGTCCCAGGACTGAGCCTTGTGGGATGCCACTTGTAACTGGTTTGGAGTCTGACAAGGCTCCAGAAATTCTAACCATGTGGGTTCTGTCCTTGAGCCAGTCTGCAACCCATCTAGTGACATAGGGGTTTATATTTAAGCTGGTGAGCTTATCTATAATGCCCAAGTGGGGTATTGTATCGAAGGCTTTTGCAAGTTCCAGGTAGGCTGTGTGGACCACCTTCTCCTCGTCAATGGCCTTGGTGGCCATTTCAAAGAAAATGACCAGGTTTAAGAGGCACGATCTGCCCTTAACAAAGCCGAACTGGGTAGGATCCAGTGTCTGTATGTCCCCAATATCTTTATTTATGAGGTCCATGATGATCCTTTCCATAGCTTTGCAGACCAAGCTAGTCAGGCTTATGGGGTGATAGTTTCCAGGATCCGTTGAGGCACCACCTTTGTGGAGAGGGACCACTGTTGCTGTACGCCACTCTTTGGGTACATATCCTGTAGTAAGGCTGAGATTGAACAGTAGTTTTAGGTTTGGGTTTAGCTCTTCTTGGAGTTCATGTAGGACGCAGCCCGGGACACCATCTGGTCCCATTGATGCTGTGTTTTTGCTTTGGAGAGGGCGGCTCTTACCTGAGCATCTGAGATGTCAGGGGGGCAGCACTCTGCTGGGATAGATATTTGTCCTTTTGGTGTGGGGGGGAGAAGTTTGCGCTGAACCTGTCAGCTAGGATGTTGGCAATGTCTGTGGGTTTGGTGTATTTTTTGTCATTTTGGACTAATTCTGAGCATATCTGGGAATTCCCACCCAGGTTCCTAACATAACTAAAGAAAGCCTTGTGATTATCCTTAGTGTCCTGTGCAATTTTTCTCTCGAAGCTGGCCTTAGACGATTTTATGAGTGCCCGTAGTTTTTTGCTAATACTGATCACAGATGCCTTCCCTTTTTGAGATTTTGCTCTATCATGTAGTAGCTTCCTCCTTCTATTGTATAGTTTGTTTATGGCTGGGGTCCACCAGACAGGACATCTGCCTTTGGAGGATTGGGTCTTGGTTTTATTTGGGATTGCATGATCCATGCATTCCTGAAGCTGTTCATAGAATGCGTTTATAAAGGATTCTGCGGTCTGGGCCGTATTTTCCACAGGCCCGGGGGCTTTGAAGGATTCCACCTCGGTTTTGAGGAGTGTGAAATTTGCTTTAGAGAAGTTTTTCACTGTGGTTTTCTGGGCAGGGGGTGGGGTCGGGATGTGAATATCCAGTGAGATTAGTTTATGGTCTGATCTAACCAGTGAGGGATACACTTCTGGTCTGGGGCATAGAGCCCCAATGTTAGTGATGATCAGGTCCAGTATGTTTTCCCCTCTTGTGGGAGTGGTAACAAGTTGTTCCATAGCATTTGAGTTTATAAATTCTAGGAACCTTTGGGCTAGGGTGTTGGAGCTAGAGTAATGCTCCCAGTCTATGTTTGGGTAGTTGAAGTCGCCCAATATAATGGTGTTTGGAGAGACCTTCATATTTTCCAGTGTTCTCAGGAAGGCCGAGTGGAGTTCCTGGGTTTGGGAGGGTGGTCTGTAGCAGGCTATAAACTGGAAGGCAGTTTTACCCACTGTTAGTTGCACATGGATAGTCTCTGATGCTTTGTGCTGTGCCACCAACCTGGAGGTGTGGGTATCTTTGATGAATATTGATACTCCTCCTCCTTTTGTGGTTTGGTCCAAGTGTTGTGGCTGAAAAGCATGGTATGAGGTATAACCTGGTAGTGCTGGGGTGCTTTCGGGAGCCTTGAACCAGGTTTTTGTTACTGCACAGATATCGATGTTCTCCATGCTAAGGAGAGTTTTGAGTGCGTGCATCTTGAGGTTTAGACTTCTGGTGTTGAGTAGCATTACTCTTAGTTTTTTATCCCTTGTGATACCTATGTTGGTGGGTTTGTCTTTTGAGCCTTGCCTAAAAAAGGCACTATGGGGGTAGCAAGAGCCTTTGCCAATATCCGAAAGCCCAGGGGTGATAGGTGCAAGCCATCCCTAGCGAAGCATCGTGGCTTGTCGAGCATGTCATCCCAGGCTGACAGGCATTGGATCCCCTTTGAATGACCCCAATACTTAAGCCAATTGTTGAAATTGATCATCTTGTCTTCATATTGTGGCATCATTCTTGGTGAGAGTAAGATGCTACTCAAGGTCAGGGTCATACCGGCCTGTGCTACATGCTCAGAGAGCTCCTCTATGTCTCTTTTCATGTAGTCCAGGGAGGTACGTCTCAGGTCATTCACACCAGCATGGACAATGACTGAGTCATATTTGTACTTGCCTTGGAGTGACCTGAGTGCTTGTGTTATGTGGCGGATCCTAGCGCCCGACAGGCAGCTCACCGTGACCTTCTCCTTGTTCAGCCTGGTGAGTGGGACGTCAGTGTGCCTGACAATAGAGTCACCTATTACAAGTGTATCAGGTGTGTTGTTTAGCCTTAAGGGCTGTGACTGTTCAGCACACTGGCTTTGTGAGCTATGTGTTGCATGTGTTTTGTTTTGGGGTAGCGGTTGCTTGGGTGTCTGCTTTGGAGGTCTCTGCTGCTTAGGCAGATTTTTATTTAGAGCCTCTGAGTATGTTTTTGTGTGTTTCTGTGTTTGGTTTGCTGTCATGGTAGGTCTATGTGAGACTGGAATTGTAGTGAGTGTGGTTTCCTTCTCCTCCTGACTGGTTATGAGAGTACTGAGTTGAGAGAGCTTAGCCTCCAGTTTGGCTATATGGTTGCATCTCTCACATGTGTTGGAATTTGTTGGGAGGAGGAGAGGGTTGTCTGTGTACATGAGGCAGTTGTAACATTGCCTCAAGATTCCCAGATTCACCAGCTTGACCGGAGAGGAGATTGACAACTGACCTTTGGACATGCTAGAATAGTATTGGGAATTCCTTTATAATTAAAAAAAGGGCCAATGGGGAACAAGGTACTCAAGGGGAGTTTGTGAGGGTGTAGTGCTTTTAATTTTTAGTGCTGACTTATATAATTGCTTTAGTGAGCAAGTGCCAGGTAACTTAAATGCAATGTGTTACAGGTAACTTAAATGCAAAAACGACAAACAGTAACTTTCTTTCAAGTGGAACAAGGAAATAAGTACAGTAAGCAATGCAGATATCACTAGAGATCCACAGAAGTGCTGAAAAGCTGCATTTTATGTGGAATTAGCATTTCAGGGAAATAACAAGCATACAAACAAAGCTAGATTCAGCAGGCCTGTATCTAGTCTATGCTACAGCAAACAAGGTGTACCAATTTCAGTAAGAAACAGTTCAAATATGCAGGCACTATAAGCCTGCATATTTGAACTGTTTCTTACTGAAATTGGTACACCAATTCCACCGATATCTGCATTGCTTACTCTACTTATTTGCAACACATAGCTCACAAAGCCAGTGTGCTAGAAGGTTATCTAACATCCAGTGCTCAGTGGAAGAGAATGCCTCTTGGGTTAATTTTAGGAAGGAGGAAATGGAGGTGGCAGAACAGATGATTGTAGAATCATCTGCGTATTGGATTAGTTTAGCATTAGGGATGGACTGGTGGAAGTCATTAATGAAAATGTTGAACAGTAAGGACCTAATATAGAACCCTGTGATACACCTAGGGTTGCCAGATGTCCGGTTTTTGACCGGACTGTCCGGTTTTTTGAAAAGTTGTCCGGTTAGAAATTTCATTCAAAACCGGACTTTTTTTTTAATTTTGCGGCACTGACGCTGATGTCATCACGTGCGCAATGACATCAGGTCCCTCAGGGCTACCAGCCTGTCGGAATTGAGCTCAAGGAGCTCACTTCCGGTAAGCGGAAGCAGAAGCCAGCATTTAAAGGCAGCATTTTCAGAATGCAACTATGCAAGCGAGCAACAAGAGTTCAACTTTGATCGTAGTGGCAGTAAACAAGGTGTTTTATCTCTGGTGCCGGTGGTTATAGCGTTGGGGTGAGTTCCATGAATGATTCGTGAAGCATATTTATTTGTTAACCCTGTGCAACAGAGTTGTGTACCTGTTCCATATGTATGTATATTAAAGGAGGGGGGGCAGGTGTAGCCAGGGTAAGGCTCCTGAAAAGACTTAACTTGAGACTGTACTTGACTACCTAAAAGCAAAAACAACTGGATGCCTGAACTGCATAGTGATTCTGTGGTCAGAATAAAGCTTTCCAGATGTGACCTCAGTGACAGTAACTGCCTTGTTTATCATCTAGACTTTGACAGATTGTCTAAATGCAGTGCTCATTCCCTTACCATGAGGCTGAGATGCAGGCTTTTTTCCTTGTTTACTTTGCTTAGAAGTAAGCAAGGGCATCCTGCCTCATAAGCTTTTCCTGGTATGCATTTGATGAACAGACTTGATTATTATAATTAATGTTAAGACTATGTCCATTTGTCATTGTATTGTTCTGACACTGTACAAAGAAAGATGCTGTTTTGATGCATGCTGCAAAGTTTGTAGTTTGAAGCAGATTTCAACACCTGCAGTCAGTCATGTGTGTTGTGGCTTTTTTAAATGCAGTCATGTGATAATGTGTGGCTTTTTTATAAGCACTGTCTCACTTTACGAGTTTCTTCTCTGCTTTCTGAATTATCTGTTCTCCTTAAGACAGAAAAGCTCTGAATGATTCATGCAAGGGATATGATAAAAAATGTAATCAATTCCTTGTATGTGTGTTCCATTACATTGGTCAAGAATGTCCCAAGTAGGTCACTCCACCAAGGATACTATTATGATGGCTGAGCACCACTCTGTCTGGTGTGCTGCTGCAATAGAGGTCCATTTCAATGGCCATCATCTAGCTTTGAAGTTCAAATGATTGTGACCAAGAAGTGCTGGATGTAAGTTTTTTGGAATACATTTTTTGTATTTCTCTAAGTTCTTGCTCTTAGCTCTGTGTAATGGGTCACAATTCACTGCTGGCTTTTTTTCCTTAGGTTTTAGACTTGCAATGCTTGCCTGATCTTTTGCTTGAGATGTCTCAAGGAAGTGGGAGTAAGAATCGGTGATTTTTTTTTTTTTTTGGACAATATTATTAAATATTGTCTGCACAATCCATATGTTAGATTGTAGTCATACCTCTCAACCTCTTAGAACAAGAAATCTGGACAAAGCCATACATAACAGGAGGATAAAGGCCACAAAATAAGGACATTTTTTTAAGTATTTCTTTTACAAACTTTACTTAGAAAGTTGATATAGTAACAGAAAGTTGATATAGTAACAGGTTTTGAATTAGCATTATTTTTCTGAAGAGTATAAAGCCTGAAACTCAAATGTATGTCATTATTTTTAACTGAAATCTTTAATGATATGCCACAAATTTGCCAGAAAACCACAGTTTTATGAAAAAAATTGAGGTAAAAATCTAGACATTTTGTGAATCTGTACAGTTGAGAGGTATGAGTAGTACTGTAGGCTACAGGCTCTGTTTGTCTTTCCTTGGCCTACAGTTTGTCTTTCCTTGGATTTTTCTCCTTTGCATCAACAGACATAGCTCTGTAGCCTTTTCAGCTTTGCATGTGCTGTTTAAACATTCTGTATATCTCATGAGGATAATTCAGTCTTCATTAACCTTTTAAGCACTTGATCTGCATTCTTTTGTCCAGTTTAGTTTTCCGCCTCCCCTTTCCAACGGCACTTTGTCCCTGTCTTCCATTCTCCATTTGTTGCGCTTACTTACAGTTTGTGATGAAAATCCTTCATTGTTCGTTCTTCTAAAATATTGGTATGAGCTTTGTGTACTTTGTACACTCCCCTTTTCTGTGATTGATGGTTCAGTCCCAGTGATAGGCACACCAAGGCTTCAAAAGCATATGAAGGTAAGACTCAGTGGTATTTCAAAGGAGAGCAATGGGGACTGTAATAATATAACAGAGATGACTTCTAGTTGTTGTCGCCTATGATAGGGAGGGTAATGCCCAGAAGTTGCTCAATTCAAGTTTTTGCTTCAGTGGAATAATGGTGTGTATGCAGAAAGCTTGGTAGTGTTCCAGGAAGTTGTTACCTTCCCTTGTTCCTATTGAGTATTGTGGCTAAGGTTATCGTTCCTGTGTGGCTAATTTATATAATTGTATATACTTTGGGATTGGCAAGAAGTAAACATCTGGGATTTGGTTCATTTCCTAAGTGTGTGTGTGTGACAGGAATGGTGTCCGTTTTAGAGTAAGCAATCCAAAGCGACACTAATAAAAAAAACATAGAATGGCAATGAATCAGTGTCACACACACTTCCCATTAAAAATGAAGCACAAAACCTGTCAGAATTTGATTCAAAATGGTACAAATGATAAATACTACTGAAAGATGTTCGAAGAATGGGTGAGGTAAAATTCAATATACAATATTACACTTCATTTTTCAAAAGCTGCAAGACCAATTGTGTCATTATGTATTGTTTTATACTAAACATGTATTTTCAGACCATGCTATACATTTTCAGGTCTGTTATTGATGTAAGATATGATTGTTGTTAATACTGTCATTTCTTAGAACATTTTAAAATGTTATCATCCCAAACTTGGGAAAACAATGTGCAATGCTGTTTAGATGAATGTGAGATTTAAAGGCAGAGTAGTTTTAATACTAAGTCTGTTTTTATTGTGAGACTATATTGCTTTGTTTGGCATATGTGTATCAGTAGTTTGTGCTATAAAATTTGAAATAAATATTTTAAATTAAATCCAAATATCTGTAATAACTGTAGAATAAAGCACAAGACAGTATGCAGAGTGAGAGTTTCTAACTGTGTTTATGGCAACTGGGGAGAAATTGGCTGAAAGCAGGCATCCAGAATAGAAAAAGAGGGCGTTCCCATGTCGTGATGAGGTCACAAAATGGGTGGGGCATGGGTGGGAGAGGGGTGGGAATGGGCGGGGTTATGGGTGATGCAAGGGGCGTGACCTTAGTCCGGTTTTAGCCACAAAGAAAGCTGGCAACCCTAGATACACCAGTAGGAGTCTTAAGGAAGGAGGAGGTGTTTTCTTTTTCCATTTGACAGCTTGTTGTCTGTCAGAGAGGTAACAAGTGAACCAGTTGATAGAGGAGACAGATAGGATCAGATTAGAGAGTTTGGATAGAAGAAGGTTATGAGAGATAGTATCAAAGGCCTTGGATAAGTCCAGGGCGAGGGTTGACTCTAGATAGCTGGAGTCATGACCAGATGGTTATCTATGAGGTAGGGTAAAAGTTATAGGTGAATGCATTTTTCTAGTATTTTAGAGATGGAGGATAAGAAGGCAATAGGACAGAAATTGTGAATATTATTGTTTTTATATAAAGTAGGAAGGAAGGTTGTTAGGGGCGTTAGAGCAGTGTTTCAGGTTTAAAAGGAGTTTGTGGGGATGGGTTTGACAGAGAAGGGAGGGAGATGAGAGCTGGTAATGTTAGTGGAGGAAGAGATAGGAGAGGGTGGAGGTGGAGCATTGTTGGTGAAGGATATTGTTAGGTTGGCTATGGTGTCAATGAAGAAGGAATTAAACTGGGTGGCTAAGCCCAGGTCAGAGGCATTAAGATCAGGGCAGGGATTCTCTTTTTTGACATGACTGAGGAGGATGGTGATACCATTCCAGAATTTTTAGAGTAGTTTGAAATCATTCAGGAAGGAGGAAGTTTTATTTTTCTGGTAGTGTTTCCAGGGTTTGTCACATTGGCACATGAAGGTTATGGATTCCTTGGTTAACCATGGGGCATGTTACTTTTAATTATTTTAGTTTTAGATGGAGCAAAGGTATTTAATAGGTTTAAGAATGTTGTATTGAAATAGGTCAGTTTGTGTTTTAGAGAGTTGGAGAATGTTTCAGGGCAGAGGTTCTTTAAGGAACATGTAGAGATGTAGGTATGGGATAGTTGTAGGCAGGAGGTGAGGGGATGAGTGAAAGAGGGGAGGTGGTTACTAAAGGAGTTGCGTAGGGTATTGCTATCAGAGATATAGTGAGGGTGAGAGACTAGAATCCAGTCAAGGGTACAACTGGAGGGGTAGTCCTATGAGGATCTAGTAATGCAGTTGATTAGTTGTGAGAAGTTGTATAGGTTAAGGTTTAGGAAGCCTGTGGGAGATTGAATGGAGGTCCAGTTAATATTAATGGCACCAATGATTATGGTCTCATTACTAATGTTAGAGGGGAACCAGGAGAAAATATCCTCAAGAATGGGGATGTTGTCTCCAGGAGGTATGTAGAGACCAGCTATGCATATACGTTTGTGTTTGATTATCTGAAATAGGGCTAGAGTAAGTTTGGCATTGACGAATTAGGGAGTGAGTTTAATATAGTGAGTAACTGAAAGGGAGAAGGAGTAGAGGAGAGCTACCCCACCACCTTTCATATGGGTCCTTCCTTTCCTAATGATATAGTAGTTGGGAAGAATGATTTTGAAGTCCTTGATATGGGATTTTAGCAGGTTTTTCAGATTGACTGGATGTCTGGTTGATTATGGATAAGCCAGGCATGGAAGTTAGGGATTTTGTTGCATAAGCTTTGAGCATTTATTGTAGCAAATAGAATGTTTTTTTTTTTTTTTGCTTGGAGGTGGTGAGTAGGGGTGATTTTGAGTTGTGAGGAGAGGGGCTATGGTTAAGGTGAGTGTCACCAGAGAAAAGGGTGGTAATGAGTTGATAGATGTGGGAGAAGAGGAAGTGGCATGTTTAGTGTCTGGTTTTAAAGTCTGGTAGTGTGTTGGAGTAGGTTTGATTAGGGTTGGAGAAGATTAGTTGTGGGTGTTTAGAAGTTTGTAGGGAAAAAGGAGACAGTTGATGAAGTAAAGGTGGGGGATATGATCAGTGTGGATTGCTTGTCATTTATTGGGTATGGACAGGTTATATGAAAAGGAGGTTAGTGATTAGTTTAGTAGTTTAGTAGGACTTGTGAGTAGGGTAAGGTATAATAGGGAGAGGAAAAGTAGTGTTTGTCATATAAAGGAGCAGGTTTTATTGTCACTGTTGTTAGCCAGAGTCTTAGGTTATGGGTGGATATGAAGTGGTAATAAAAGAAAAGGAAGAAGAAGTCCTATTACCTGTGGACGAAAGCACTCAACTTGTGTTATTGTAAATAAAGCCTTCTTGTGGCACTCGACTCTGAAGACTTCTTCCTTTTCTTTTATTACTGGTTGGTGCTTCTGGTTTTACTTGATATGAAGTAGGGTCGTAAGTAGATTAGGATGGTTGAGGTGTGGTAAAAGATAAGGAGAGGTGGGATGTTGGGATTTGTAGGAAGGGAGGAGTGATGTGTATGATTTGAATGGGTGGAGAGATCTGATTGGCTTGTAAGAATGTGGGAGTGGTATAGTGATTATAAATGTAGAGGTAGTGGGGGCAGGTGGGAAATGGGGGCAGGGTAGGGGAGTGGACTGAACCTGCAGGGTGAATGGAGTGGGTAGAGCTGAAGTGAAGGAAAAAGACTTATGAAGGAAAAAGACTTACCAGAGACAATCAGTGAAGTGGAAGGAAGTTGTGGCGCTAGACAGCAAGCTTGGAGGTAGGGGGACACAGGGATGTCAGCGAGAGCAATCCTTACACAGGAGAAATACTGCTAGAGGGAAGACTACACTTCCAAAATGAAAGGGTCTTTGTACAAGTTAAATAGGGAAAAAGAATGGATTTGTTTCCAATAAATTACTTAAGTCAGCAGTATGCATAAAATAGGGCTTGTGTTATGCTGCTTTCTAGTGGTGAAAGAGGGGAGAGACAGCAAAAATGTTGGCTAAATGCATAAAAAGATAAAGCAAATGCTACGGGGAATGGGGATGTCCTTAGCTTCTACACGCAAGTGTGCAAACCCTTACTATTAACAAAAACAGAACTAATAAAACAGTTAAAGCTGTATGCTATCATCTACACTAAGGAAGTAATGAGAGGCTCGTCTTTAGCAACAGGCAGTGGGATTTAAGGTGAGTATTGCAGGAATCGCTGTCCACACCATAACTTGGACGTAATAGACTTGGGAAGGGCAGCCAGTGATATAACAAGATTCATTTAAGCTGTAAAACAAAGGAGAAAAGAAAAAGTGATAAAGTTAAGTGAAGAAAAAAAAAGCCAGACAACTAGGTCACAGTAGGTTTGGGATTGGTAAGGTACTTAACAGAGGAGGAGGGAAAACGAAGGGATAGTCGGTTAGGAAGTAGTTCCCAGAAGGTTACACTACTTTACCAGACTATCTAAGGGAGGGAGGAATAGAGCTGGAAGCCATAAAGAAAAAGTGCCTATAGGGCAGTGTAAGGGAAGAACAGTGGTGTGAAGAGAGTTTAAGGAGAAGTGCAGATAAAGGGGAGGTAGAGGCAGTAAGGGAGAGGAATACTATACAATTTCATACAACAGCAGAGTATCAGAATTAATACAATAACTGTAAGCTTATTTCCAACAGTGAAGTTCATATATCACAAATATATCCCAAGCATTGCCCTCACTAATGGGAAACAGACACATAAAAGAACTGCTTCAGTAGGCTTTGATGAGCTATTAATGCAGCAGCAGGCAAGTGGCCACAGCAAATATGCCTTTCTGCAGGACTATACAGTAGAGCAGACTTCGAGCTACAGCAATTGTAGGAGGTACAATTTAGTCTAAAGAAAATTAGCTCAGATACATCATATAATGTATAAAATGGATGACTTCAACTAGAAGGGTCTAAGTAGCAATATTAACAACAGCAAGGACAGTATCAATCATGGGTGCATTTACCACATTAAAATGCTGCTTTAAGTTGAAATAAACAGTAAACCAACAAAATACATTTATTGGCAAGCACATTATGCGGAGGTCCAAGGTAGATGTCTCGGGAAGAGAAAATAAGGGATTTAAAAATGGCGCCGCAAGTGCAGGCTACTAGATATAGATTCTAGTTGGGCAAGAGGGGGGGAGAGCACAGCACATGGTGTGTGTGGGAGGGGTTGGGGGAGAGCACAGCACATGGTGTGTGGGGGGTCGAATCCAGTTAATCATAGGAGTGTATCATGACCAGCAGGAAGAGGCAGGAGTTCCGAGCAACAATCAGGCAGGTACAACACTGGGATGCCTGATTTCAGGTAAGTTGGTCTAAAGTTGGCAGACAGAGCAATCCTTACAGGGGAGAAATACTGCTAGAGGGAAGACTACACTTCCAAAATGAAAGGGTCTTTGTACAGGTTAAATCGAGAAATAGACTGGATTTGTTCCCGATAAATTACTTAAGTCAGCAGTACGCATAAAATATGACTTGTATTATGCTGCCGTCTAATGGTGAAAGAGGGGATCGATGGCAAAAATGTTGGCTAAATGCATAAAAAGATTAAAGCAAATGCTACAGGGAATGGAGACGTCCTCAGGGTGTATCCACATTTATAATCCACATTTATAAATATTATTAAAACAGTCTATAATGGCTGCACAGAGGCAGTAAAAGTTGATCTGTATGAGTTGGCCTCACTCTCCCCTTGCACACACAAGTAGGCAGAGTTATCCATTAGCCCTCTAATTATTTATGTTCATGGTAGTAGTCTTAGCCATACAGCTGAGAGAGTTTTCCAGTCAGTAGACTGTGATGTATCCCAATTATCTCCATGTAATGGGATTGTATTGTTTGCTGACAACTTGTTATTAATGTTTAAAAACACTCAGAATACTTTTACTAAAGTCGGGATGGTGCTCAGTGAATGGTACCATATCTTGGTGTTTAGACTTAACTCCTCTTAGTCTATCCTGTGCACTTATAATATCCCCTATTGTTTTTCAGATGTTGTGGTCCATAAACTCACAATTAACCTCACAAGTTTCTCTTATCTGGGATGCTCAATAGTTCAAGCTTCTTTGGAAACAAAAAAAAATGTGAATGCACAAAGAATGCAATCCATAATTAATACTTCACTGATTGAGTAGGAGGGAATGATCACTCTCTTTTGAAATTAAACTATATCTGATCAATATGATCCTCTATACAAAATTTCCATACATAATCCAGAGACTCCCAATATACATTCATACAGTCACTTTAGGGATATGGGATAGGCGTAATGTTAAGTTTCTTTGGGCATAATATATCCTGAGAGGACCAACCGCAATATATTATAGCACATTCTTGGAAGGTTGAATTTGTCTCCCTTTCCTATTAATAACCCAAAGAGCTGTTTTATTTTGTTATCTCTGTGACTTATATACTTCCAGGCCTTTCCAGCCCCTTGGACCATTAATGTGGATATTACAGAGATATCTTAATACTCCTTGCTCTATGCTACAGCCAAGGATGTTCAAGAAAGAAGGGGGAACTAGTAATGTCTGAACACATTCGTTCAGGATATTTTAAATATTTTGAAAAGTATCTCTGTTCCTAGATCACCTTTGCTCTTGGTCATTCCACGTGAAACCTATCCTTCACTTTACTTCAGCCAGTCTTCCTTCAGTCATGTGTCTCCAAAAAGTGCTCCTTTATACTGTCTGACTTTTTATGCATATGGTTATCAAACAATTTTCCTTCTTTGTCAAGGAATTTTCTCTCTAACAATTATTTTTTTTATTACAACCAACTATTTTCTATCTTTGTTTGCTAATTTAATATTCAGTCCCATATTGAGGCCTTACTTCAGTTTGCTTCTAGTTAAGATGAATAATTTCATGCCTGATAATACAGGCTTTTCAGCCTTTTATTCAGTCTTAATTTCCACATACTTTAATCCTGTTGATGACTACAAGACACAGCACTTGGATGCTGAGATGCTCATTGTAACGTATGACAGCTTTATCTAGATATTAAATTCACACTGGTCACTCACGTCTTCTCCAGATGGTGGTTATTTGCCTGGAAATGTTTGCGTCATCTTTTTTTTTTACTCCAGATATCTTACATGAGCGGGGCTATTTATTGTACCCACAATGTTGACTGTACTGATATACAGAAGCTAAGACAACATGGGCCACATATTGTAGGATTGTTCCAATATTCAGCCATTCTGTGAGCCCTTTTGGTTAAATATGCCTATCCTTTACCCTCTGCATGAAGATTAGACAAAGAATCTGTTAATTTCGGGATTTCTACTGAGTATAAGGTGTCCAGTCATTCTCCTCCTTTTGTATCTAACAGCTAAGAAAGCCTTTACACATATTTCTGAAAGGATGAAATTTCCCCAAACATTAATGAGTGCTGGCATGTCGTGCATAGTATTTACCAGTCTGAGCTGAGCTTGACCAAGGAATACAATACTGAGCAGAGGATATTAGGTAGATGGGCCATCTGAGTTGAATTATTGGGTCTGTCTCTTCTGTAAGTACATCACAACCCCTTCCCATTTATTATATTCATCAGAGTTTTTGAGTGGGTTGGATCTGACTGGACTTTATAGCACAAGTACTGGGTATAGTGTTCAAGCAACCTAGATATTATTTCATAGCACTTTTTCATGACTAGTTCTAGAGTTTTCTTTTTTCATTTTCTCTGGCAAGAGTTTTGGGTGAACCAAATGAGTAGCTTTTTTCTTTTGGTGTTTTCCTGGTTTGCAGGCTGCAATGATCTCAAAAAGACTCGGATGATCAGGTGTGAAAACCTTACAATAATGTGTTTCTTTCCTAGCTTTCTTGATTTTCTATTTGATTAAACTGATATAAAATGTCTGGAAATAGATATTTTTCATATTTTGACAACTTCAACTTTGCTGTTTAATAGCAAGCAGTCAGTGTACTGCAGTTTATTTAGGCTGTTCTGCAATGCTCAAAGCACACTGTATTATTTTGTACTTTGTCATTTTTACATATTAATGTAATTATCCTTGTATATTATGCTAATGATTCCTTATGTTGGAATATTATTGATTGACAAATTTTCCTGAAAGTAAAATTTTAAAAAAATGTTGTTTCCTCTCTATTTGTTTCAAACATTAAAAAATATTTATGAGGATAGACATTTATGGAAAGGGGTTTGGGAATAATGGGTGACTTTAAAAACTAAAAATGGCAAAGCTATGCATATCTGCAGTGCTATTACTATAAATAGACATAAGACATCTGTCAACTAAAAAGGACTACCAAAGATATGCTAGCTTAATCTTTGGCTCTGGTACTCATTTAATTCAAAATTTCTGTCAACTGCGTATTCAGTGGAAGAAAATTTACCAAACACACCTGGCAATCTTAGAAGCTGGACTTTTTTTCACTCCTGTGAAACCTCTGAATTAGTATATAAATGTTGAGTGTAAGTTTCTACCAGCATATAAATAATTTGTATAAATTGCCCAAAATGGTATTAGACATTTTTTCTACTAAAATGCATTCAGCGTACATTCATTCTGTGACTCAGCATGAATTCCTTCTGATTACATTACTTTTGGCCATGCTCCATGAAGTCATTTTCAGCTAGTCATAATCAACTATATCTTTTGTCTGCCTTAGGTGTGTCAGAAGGTTTCAGACCTGGACCAGTGTGAAGAAACTGCTTGGGAGATATGACTGGAGACAATTTGCAAAAAGAATCAGTGCAGTGATCCCTCCAGTCAACAAAAGATGCTAGATAACCTATGTCAACAACAACTGTAAAGGAAATGACCTCTAGGATTTGAACAGGTTCAAGTCACAAGGCTAAGGTTTAATCATGCGTATACCTGTATAAGGCTTAGAACAGAAGCAACATGAAAAAGTCTTTCTTCTCTGGGTATGTTAGATCCTACTAAGAAACACATTGCCAGACAAGTTGATGTAGATGGGAACTTTTCTGAATTCCACAGTCTTCTGAAATTCAGCACTGAATGTCTTAGGAAGGTAAGGAAAAGTGTATGTTACTTATTTCAATATTTTAAAATCACCTTCATGTCCAAACGCTCATACTTGGTTTTGGAGTTTAACATTTTGGAAGCCAGCTTAACTTAACGCCTTGAACAATTCAGGCAGTGATAGAGGAAACAATCTTCCTGTGTAGCATGTTGCTCTTGAAAGAGTGTAACACTTTATGATATTCACAGAGGAATATAACTGAGATTGGTTAAACATGGAATGCTTCAGCAGTATTAAAAGTATTGTTGTATTTATTATTTGTTTATCTTTTTGCCCACACTTCTTCCATACAGTTTTCCAGGACTTACCTCTAGTTTGCCCACTTATACTTCCTGACTGGTAGCATCCCAGGACAACACAAGATGGAAGCAAGGGTAGGGAGATTTTTTTGTATGTTCCTAACACTATGTTCTGTTGACTGGAAAACCGAATCCAATGTCCACTAAACCAAACCAAATATAAGTGAGCACTTCTACATACTTGCAGTTTGAAACAGAATGTATGTGCAGTCCTTGGAGGCCATTCAGTCCCCAGAATGACTAGCTACAGGTTTTGTAGATTTAGAGCTTCAGTGAGATGTGTTTGTGTAGACAGGACTTCAACAACCCTCACCCCCTTGACAAGAGAACTATTTCAAGTTTCAGCTATTGAATTTAATTCTATCCTTTGGGCAAATCCGTCATTTTGGATGACAATGAAATCTGGATCCTCTGGCATGCAGACAAGGCAACAACTGGCATAATACAGGGATTTTATTTTCATTGGTAGGAGATCTGCTGCTGAATCAGTATGTATAGTTATAAAGTACAGTCAGTGATACCTAGGTGCAGATGACTGTATCCTGCCAGGATGGATGAGGTAAAAATAAGACACAGAATTTCCATTAAGCTGCATTGTTTGTTGTATACAATGTACAGTTTGAGGGCTCAGATCAATGTAATTCTAGCCAGAGAAATTGGCGAGGAGGATTCAATCTTTAGGAAGTTTGTTGTGGTCTCTGTTCACTGAAAAGAGGAGAAGGTCATTATCACTTATTACTACTAGAAGTGATAAATTGGTAGGTATGAGTCTCTAAACTTTGGGTGTGGAATGAGATGTCGGTAGGCTCTATCCACTATCACGATGGCAAGGAAATCAGGCACTTACCTCTCAACATCTCAGATTTCAAATTCATAGCAGACTTTCATCAAAAATCATGGCAGAGAGTTCAAAATCATAGCATTCAACATTTGCATAAGAATGAGTTTGCATCCCTGGGAGGTAGGGCACACATTTAAATTTGCTATATTTCAGCACCAAAAATTTAGGTCAATTTCCATTTCCACACCACTTTCCATATACATACAGAAAAACATAGATCTGGCAATCAGATACAGGCTAGACATGTGTGTGCAGGCAAATTAAGGAATGCATGAATAATGGCTCAGGAATGTTATTTCTATTTATTCTTGTTAGAATGACACATAGTAACCCACAGTGACAACCCTAAACCTTTTAGCTCAAAAATCAGGGACAAAGACTCAAAATCAGTGACAGGCTCTAATTGTTGCACATATATACTTAGAAAATTACTAGATTAGGGGAAAGAATGCCCAATATCCAAAACTAATAAAAAATTGGCTTATTAGAAATATATATTGTTTTAAATAAATCATTTCTTTTTTGTTTTTGAGGTTTCTAGATTGACAGCTTTTGCATTAGCAAACATTTTTTGTCAGATGTAACGTCTGAAACTCAATGTCATTATGACTGTAATCCACAAAGGTGTGTGAGAAAAGCAAAAATTATACAAGGAAAAGACCGCAAAGGCAAAATTAGGGATGGTTGAGAGCTATACTCTTTCTCTTTCTACATACAAATACACACAAAACACATAGTCGCACAGTTTGGTAAATCACTATTTCTTATCCTAGAATGGAGCCAGCAGAAATAGCAGTAAATAAAATATTCAGAAGCAGAAATATATGTAAGCAACACAGATATACAAACGTTTTTCATTCTACCAATTAGTAATTTGTGAGATTCTTATTTCCCTTTAACCATAATACTTTAACTCCATAAATAAGTACTGCTGCACACATCCCACTTACAGTTGAACTCTTCCTCAAAGTCAAGTTAACGTCCTTTTCTTTTTTGAAATCTGAATAATGGAGCTTAACATTTAAGAGTAAGTTACGCTTCTGCTTCACATCTCTTTACCTCTGACATACTCGAAGAAATTACACCTTCATTGGCTCTGAAATTAAGCCAGGTGGAGAGCAGAAATTGGAGCCATGTCAGATCAAAGCAGAATGTAGGAGCAGCCACACTTTTGAGGTGGCATCATTACCTGTGAATTATATTACCTAGTTCCAGATACCTCTCAAACTCTTAGAGCAATAAAATTGGACAAAGCCATAAATAATGTGGAAATACAGGCCCAAAAACAGGGACATGTTTTAAATATTGCTCTTACCAACTTATAAAGTTGATGGAATAACAGGTATTCTGTCCACATAAATGTTCTGAATGGGTATAAAGTCTGAAACTGAAATGCTTTCATTATTTTCTGACTTAATTTCTCAATGATTTGCCAATGATTTGCCAGAAAACCGCAATTTTATGAGAAATAGTCCAAAAAATGAGGCAAAAATCTGGGCATTCTGCAAAACCTGTGCAGTAGAGAAGTATGATGTGTCTAAGGCTGAATTCAGAATCATAGCTAGCATCCTAGCTGTGTTTGTCACTCCCTTTACTTACCCACTTCCTCCACAGCCATTCAACTGTGCTCTGTGTTTAGCTGGCTGTATACAGCATTGCAGATACCCATTGGTATTGTCTGCATGTTAATGCTGTGAATTTTTAATCCCATGCTAAAACATGCTCTGCAAGGATTGTGTTGCTGACTTGGTAAATAATGTTGGTTATATTATTCTGGAGCCCACCCCTACCTGTCAGTGTAGTCCCCACAAATATTATTTCATGGACCATCATCTCTGAGGAGGCCCTTATTATGGGCTTCGGAATGGTGATGGCTGATGTTTTTGAGACAAGGTCTTGCTGCTTATTGTAGGATTCCCACTAAGTCTGTTCATCCATGTGCAGTAGTATTGATCTCAGCTTTAATGTCAGTAAATACAGCATCATGAGACTTGAGAAATGACATCACCAGCAAAGGTAGAGATACAATATCAGTTTAAAATTTGACCATTATGTATCTACCAATGTCACAGGTCATATTCTAGAACTCACCTAATTATAAATTGCATGTCTGTTCATACTAAAGAGATAATTATACTACTTTGTACCTAAATAAACCATTTTTAATATAACACTTTTTTTTGCAGGCATAAAAACTATCAAACTTAACTGAAAAAAGTATGGTTTCTTACTAGAAAAAAATCACAGGTTTGGAAATGTAATCTGCTTTGAAAGGCATATATTTTATTTCTTATGGGTTGCTTGTAGGTAACATCAGCCTAGTCTATAAGCAGTGCTTGATCTCACTGTACTTGAAAACGGGATTATAGCAGTCAAGCTCCTTGAAAATCAAGAGGTCAAAAGCCTCACAGATGAATCTAAGAATATGTGAACCTATGACCTCCAGCTAACAAAGCTAATTCAGTCTGATTGCTATGCTGGACTTTTCTAAAAATAAATATTTGTTTCTTTTCAGGCAGATAAAAGATTTGGTGATGAAATAAAGATAATTAATAGGATTCTGTGTATCCCTAATTACAACAGATTATGGAAATACTTATATATTCTGGTGGATTGTTGAGACAGAAAAGGAAAGAGGACATATTTAAACATGCTAAAGTTATAAATAAATTAGCATAGTACCTGCTACTGAAATTGTACCATAGTAATAAAGGTCCAACACCTGATGGCAGATTCTTAGTCTTCAAAATTGGCAGACATACATAATAAAGTTACATTTCAGAGCAGTTGAGTCTTTTAGAACTTTGGGGGACCTAAAGACTGAATTCTGAAGACATAAAATAATAGTACATTAGGGCAATAAATTGGCAAACAAATTGCCTTAGGGAACATAAAACAAACATAAGGAATTGCAATGTTTCAGAACAGTGAATATTTGAGGTGAGACTTAGTTTTCAATTTGTCTTCCAGACCCTGACTGTAGATGAAATTTTGTTCTGTCTAAAAGGGCTCGCTCATACCTTACCTACCAGTAGTGTTATTGAAGAAGATGAGAGATTTTGTTAATATACCTAACCTATTGTTACGCTTTTATTTTTTAAAATAAAATAATAATTTTTGTTCACAGTAATTCCAAACCAGATTGGTATTGAGAAAGTTTTCTCTCACCTTAAGGGGTTTCTGACATGTGTCATTTGAAGGTTCATCTAATCATGTCTTTGCTACAGTTAGTCCTGTCTAACAAACATTTTATTTTCCAGGTAGATGCTTTAGGATGATGGATGGAAATATGGGCTTCCTGTGCAGCTAGCCAAACCTACCAATGCAGAATGGGAAAATGGAACATGAATGGATCATCAGCTCATCAGCGCTGTTTATTTTATAGTTTTATTTTATATGATCTTTCTTTCTGATCTTTTCTTTCTATGGAGGGGAGATTAGATACTGAAGATTTAGATAGATTTGTATCATACATACCCTTCTACCACCTACCTTAAGTTTAAAATGAATAAAAAACCTGGATCTCTTGTCTGGATGTCTTTGGTGCCTGTCTGATAGTGGGTTTGAGTGGGACAGGTGTGTTTACAAAGAAGGATCAAAAAAACATCACAAAACATGCGATCCATCGTATGTGGTTATTATTTTTTTTTAAAGAAAGAGTAAACAGGCACTTAGAGCTGCCTAGATACAATCCTAGCAACATTGGCTTGAAACATGATTTGGGTGACTTAAAGAAGTGAAGAGTACAGAGAGAGGTTATGACTTCTTGAATGGCACTATTGGACTAAGATTGGACTAACTGATTATTGCTGCCATATTGCTTTTCTATTTTTTTACAAGGAGCAGACATATTTTACAAGATGTGCAGAGGAAAGTAGAGCAGTGGACACTCTGGATTAGTTAGGAGCATTTTCAGTTTTTTTACCAATGATGTAGGTACATCAAGGATATAGATAGGAAGTCACTGGAATGTCTTGATGGTAGATACCCAGGCACAAGAATAAAATAGAATTTTTCCCTTTCAGGTATAAAAGAATAAAAAGAAAGAAAGGTTGTGGTGATCCAGTAGGTCCTATGAATCCACGATCCAGTCACCTCTAGTTGGGACACGAGTTGTGTTTAGCTGTAATTTCTGCTCATTAATTTAACTTCTCTTTTGTTTTACACATCCATTAAGTTCCAGTAAGTACTCTTTAAATAATGGAAACTGTGAGTCCAGTAATATTATTTATTTACTACCTGCTCTATCTGTCCATCCTTTTACTTAAAAAACCAACCAACCTTTGTATTAAAGATCGTATACGTGACATATTTGATGTATATAAGATGGGACATGTCAAATGGCACTTCAAATTAGATGTAATGAGATTATTAGAACATTTGTTAGAACCTTTTAACAAGTTGAACATATTAGAACACAGGTAGGTAAAACAGACAAACAAACACACACAGAAAAACATGGAAATTTTCAAGAACAGATCTGATGGTATCAGTTAGACCCTTTAAAAGATGATAAATTAAAGGTTTTTAAATTTTAAAATGAATTAAAGGTTTTATTTTTTTGATATTTTTTTTTGATTTTGTTAAGTAACTTATTTATGTTTTATAATTTTGTTGTGTGTTTTTTGTGTTGTTAATTTGCATTTTACTGTGCACTTTCCTTGTTTGACTGCAATATTGACAGTTAAATAAATTTTAAGTATTATTTTTTAATTTTTAGGTACTGGTTGGTTTTTTTTTGAATTATTCTTTGGTTTTAATTGGGAGATTTCCCTTTGTCCACCAGTCTTCTAGTATATATAGTAGTTTTTATGTTTTTATTGTTTTTGAATTTAGTCTAATATAGAAAGCCAGTCTAATAAGGAGTGAAAGCGCTATTTATTACTCTTCAAGAATGAGTGGTTTATTACGGTGGACTTATTCTAGTCAATTTATTCAAGAACGATATCTGATCACTTTTCTCTTTTTCATTTTTTTTGTTTGTTGATTTTTGTTTTTTCTTTGTTGCTTATTTCTTATTTTTGATTTCTTTTTTGATTTCTTGTCTTTGGCATTCTTTTAAATATGCTTGGCAAAGCACAATATTGGTTATAATCTAAAGGATGGTAATGGTGAAGGGATGTTTCTGTCATTTTTTAACCATGGTCATTCACTCATCAGTATCCATTTTGGGAGAGATATCTGCCCTCCTCCACATTAAGTCATGTGCTTTTATCTAATGGATGGGCATTCCATGGGAGATGTGCAGCACATAACCTGCCGCAAAGGCAGTTCAGCCTTTCCCACTTCCCTTAACCCCCTTGGACTATGCCCTCCAGTGCAATGTCTTCAGTCTATGCCACTAAACACCCTGTGGATTGACTACATAATTTCCTACCCCCAAGGATGGGAAGGCCAATCACTCCCCTGCCATTCCATAAGTCACCCCAGCTGCTAAATGAACCTAGATTGTCTCGACTTTAGTGAGTACTTTATTCCTCTGTGCCACCGGAGTGGCTACAATTAAATATCATTAGGACTTTTTTATTGGCATTGGTGCTTTAATTAGTTTTATTAAAGATGACTTACTGCAAATTTAAGAAATGGTCAGTACCTCATATTTTCCTTACCTCAGGTACTCATGCAGTTTTACGCATGATGCAGAATATGTTGCAAAGATTTCCATTAAATCAGTATTACAATGAATGTTACATTCCCCTGAGTACTACACCAAAGTAGAACAGTGACTTGCTTTTATTTTATTGGGCAGTTAAAGCACTGAGTACAAAACATGCATTGTTTTAATACATCTTTTAAGTAGAGATAATTATAACAATGAGGTTAAACAACACACATCTTTTGAACTTAGCATCTATTTCAAAATACATTGTCTTGTATCATTTGGCTATGTATCTCTCACACACACACACACACACACACACACACACACACACACACACACACACACACACACACATATCCTGACAGACACATGCATGCAATTACTTGTATGCATGCATATGCACACATACACACACACACACACACACACACACACACACACACACACACACACACACACACACACACACACAAAATGTAACCATTGAGCCTCCACTTCATAGGCTGAAGATGTCTCTCTGTAATACCTCAGGTCTGAAGCTGATAAGCCAGTCATGAACTGCAAACTATTTTTATTGTGACTGATATTCATCAGAAAGAGAAAATCACTTGCTCTCCTGATATCTGACATCCATTCATTTGCAGTGATTTGAACTGCACAGCAGTGATGCAGATTTCTCCATGTATGCATTTTTAGTATCTTAGAGATGTTGTTGGTTTATAGCATAAAATAGAAAATGTGTGGCTTGATCTCAAGAGATATAGGCTGTGTTGTATGACATTAGGAAAAGGATTAAATTTAAGTATGTTAAGCATTAGATTTTTCTGGACCTATTTTCTGTCTTAGAGAATATAAAATGGATTCTACCTCTTTTGTCATGCAGCTAACAAAAGACAGCAGTAGAATATGTCACACTGTATTGTTCTTGAAGTTCTTATCCACTTTGCAATTCTATGGCAGCCTTTCTTAATGAATATTTATAAATTCACTGTCACAGTTTATATGAGAGAATTACAGCATACATTAAACTAGCACATTTTATGCAGCATTTCTAAGGTGACAAATACTGATTTCAGATTACACACACAGTGTAGTCTGTATCTATAACCTCATTAATATAAATATTAAATGTACAGTGTGATGAGTAGTGGATGAATTGAACACACATCAATAAATAACTTAAATATCTGTATTTCTGTGTATCAGTATATAGTAATCAGTGTGTGTGTGTGTGTGTGTGTGTGTGTGTGTGTGTGTGTGTGTGTGTGTGTGTGTGTGTGTGTATCAAATCACACATGCATCTGTAAGCACACCTCAAACATATCAATATATATATATATATATATATATATATATATTTATATATATATATGTGTATATATATATATATATATATATATATATATATATATATATATATTATATGTGTGTATATATATATATATATATATATATATATATATACATATATTATATATATATATATATATATATATATATATATTATATATATATATATATATATATTGTGTGTGTGTGTTGATATTTGAATTCACAATCTTCACACTCTACTTGACTTGAGTATTTATCTAAATCTAAATCTCTAGATGCTGTGCTTATCTACTCCAACTGTAAAATCAATCTTTACTCTTCAGATATCTCTAGTACTTTCATTGCATGCTTCCTTCCCCTTCTGATGAGTGATTGAAAAATGATTGACAGATTGACTAACTGAATGTATCACATGCAGTAGCTTATTTTTTACACCGTGCTACTGCACATCAGATTTTGCTAATTGAAAAGTGAATCATAGCTGGAGTTATAAAATAATAAGTTCCCCGATCCTGTAAATACAAGTTCCATGGCCATTCTCATTGTTTTGGAAGTGCATTTAGGCATATCACATTAAGATACTCTTCAAGTTCAATTCTGAGTGCTTGCTGTTACCAACAGTAGTTTTTTGGTGACTTCAGGATCAAAATTAATGGCCTCTTTTCAGTTTTTCACTTGAACTCTTCTTCTTTACTCTTCCTCTTGCTCTGTCTTACTCAATTTTTTTCTTTATTTTTTTCCACTAAATTATAGAAAAATGTGTTAAGTTGTTCAATGGAAAAGTTATTGTAGATTTATAGGTATATACTAGCTTAACAACCACAAGGGCCTTTTTAAGCTAAGTTTGGTTTCCTAGAGGTTATTTCAAGGGATATGCAAAAACCAGGGCATGCATGGCCAGACATTTACAGGTTGTCTCTATCCATTTGAGACATAAGTTATAGACCAGGGGTTATTTTCTAGTTTTCCATCGACTGGTCCAGGCTATGCTTGAATAGGGCATTTATGGAATGCCAAGTAATATTCTTCATATAAGTCAAACAGTTGTGTGCCCAAAGGCATCTTGAAAGGTTAACAATTTCTTTTAAAAAGTAAATGGGCTTCTCACAGAGTTCTTTAATTCAATAATACATTTCCAAATAATTCAGATATTGGGGACCTCATTTAAAAATCTCAGTTATTTTGTGTCATGAAACATTTATGATTTTGCCTGCATTGTTGCTACCAAAGGAGATGCCATTTTTAATATCATCCTATATGGCTTCTAGAAGATTAGAAAAGCTTTCATCAGCAGTGTATGTGTATGAAAATCAATTAAAAAAACTTTTTATGCTTGGTCTATAAGATACTCTCATCCTCCTCATAGAAGCTAGATCAAATTGTGAGTTCTGTACATAGTCACAGAAAGAGCTATCCCTTTCTCCATTTCTCTCATCTGTTCTTCCTTGTTCATTCTTCTGGTGGGATTTGGCCATTATTATTATTATTATTATTATTATTATTATTATTATTATTATTATTATTATTATTATTATTATTAATTTCCGCTGCAGGAGTGTTCAGATTGTCAACTGTTGGCAGAGAATGAAGAGAATTATTTTAATCATATAATTTATCCTTTCCTTCCGGTCCCCCTATTGGTCTTCTACCACTGTTTACAGTCTTCATATCACAGTTTTGACAACTTTGGTCCAAGAAAATTATCTTGTTTCTGTGACAGTTGTCAGTTTTTGTCAGCCTTATGTCATAGAGTTTTTTATACCCTCAATGATCCAGGTTAAGATGCAGAAGTTTTCTGTGGAAAGGGATATGAATGTTTTGTTAATCTCCACTTGACAATTAAAAGAAGGAACAGTTAGTTTTTTTGAACAAGTTTTTTGTTTCTTTGTTTACAAAAGTACAACCACTTCAGTTTTTCAAATGTCATTATATATTTATAAGATTGTTATAATTATAAAAGGGGAGGGGGCAGCTTGTGCTATAAGACTGCAGGACTGCAGTCCCCCCACCTGTAGAAAGAAAGAAAACAAAAAAACAAAACAAATTGCGAAGTTCCAGAACTCCCACCTGTAGAAAGAAAGAAAACAAAAAAAAAAAAACAATCATGAAGTCCTGGAATGCTGAGCACGCTTGCTTGGAGTTCCTGGAACTTACAGAACTCCAGACTGCTGTGTCTGGCAGTCTGGATCGGGGAAAGGAATCTCTGCCCTGAAGATGTGCAGAGGTCTGTGCAGTGATGACCACATAGAATGGAAGAACTCCAGACTGCATCATCTGCAGGCTGGAGCCTACACTCGCGGAGAAACAGTTGAGCCTTCTCCCGGGGAAAGGGAAACCAGCCATTAGCTTGTTCGAGACTGAAACATTGAGAACAAGCTTGCACAGGGAAAGGGAAACCAGCTGTTAGCTTGGACGGGACTGAGGAGAGGAGACTGGAACAAATTCAGGTACTATGTGTAGCCGTTAGCTTGGGACTGAGAAGTGTGTGTGTGTGTGTGTGTGTGTGTGTGTGTGTGTGTGTGTGTGTGTGTGTGTGTGTGTGTGTGTGTGTGTGTGTGTGTGTGTGTGTATGTTCCCTACCACCACCAATTGTAAAAAATTTTCAGATTTTCGACTCATGTTTTTTCTATTCTGTTCTTCATAAAATCTGTGGTTTCTGTATTTGTGTTCCCTTACACAATCATTAGTGCAGTGGTGCAGTAGTAGCATTGTTGCCTGATAGTTACAGGTTGTGTGGTTTGATTCTTGGCTAGGGTGCCTTCTGTGTGGAGTCTGCATGTCATCCCATCTTATAAAGACATGTGCCTGGATTTCTCCCTGGGCCTCTGCTAAAAATTGGCTTTGGGTCCAAGTCAGACTTTCTTGGTTAACAAAAGCAAAATTGGCTTTTGTTCCAAGTCAGACTTTCCTGGTTAACAAATGTTAAATAAATAAAAATAACAGGCATTTGCATTTCAGACTTCATATTCTTCAGAAAGTACATGGTAACACAAATCCTTTCATTCTAATTTTCTAAGTTTACAAGATGGATATTTGAAATTTGTCCCTATTTTTGGGACTGTATTTCCCCATTATTGGCTTCATCCAGGCTTTTTGTGCTAAGGTTGAGAGCTATGGTGAGAACTGAATTCACTGAGTATGTTTGGTGGCTGTATTCCCCTATTGTTGGCTTTGTCCAGGTGTTTTTTGCTAAGAGGTTGAGAGCTATGGTGAGAACTGAATTCACTGAATATGTTTGGGGGCTCTATTGCTCCATTAATGGCTTTGTTCAGGTGTTTTGTGCTGAGGTTGACAGCTATGGTAAGAACTGAATTCACTAAATGGTAGCCATTTAAGTTTCAGTCTTCCTCTCTTTCACAACACAACTGATTTGGCATAGTGGTATGTTGCTCTGACTGTTTTGCACAGGGTTTTGGGTTCAAGACTTGGCAGTGAAATGTATGGTGGTAACACAACATTTTATTCTAGCAACTTTCCAACATTATACAAGCAATGTTTAAAATACTTCCCTGGTTTTTGGGCTTTTGCCCCACCCCCAATAAATGTTGGCTTCTTCCAGATTTCTTGTGCTGCAAAGTTCAGAGGTACAGGGGAACAAAACTTTAGTGTTGTGTATACTGAGTCTGCTTGCATTGTTACTAGCACAACAGGTAGTGTGCATGCTTTTGATGAAGAAGGCCGGGGCTTCTACTCCCACAGTAGGTAAATGCATTGCTGATACTGTACTGTGTTGTAAAGGAGGTGGATGCTGCAGTCGTCTTTGGTGAAGATACCTAGTAACTATGAACCTGTTATCAGTTTGCCATCCATTCCCTAATGCAATATTACTAGTTTATCATTTTTTTAATGCAACATAGGCGATTTATTCTTCAAGGGCAACAGGTACTTTATTTATATATGAAACAATGAAATATAAAGTTGTTTGCTAGCAGCAACCTCTTCATTAGTTACAGATGTCTCTAATGTGGAATTATTTAGATGACTTTTACTTCTGCAGATATTGTGCATATTTACTGATACTGGTGGATTGTAGAAGTTTTAGTATATTTTTATGATGGAAATGTTCTGAATTGGAAAGTTTGTCATTATTGGTGCATGCATTTTGTTTCATTGTTTACTGGAAAAATGTTCAAAACAATAAATTTAAAATTCCTTCTAACAACTGTACTGTATTGTAAAAAGAATATAATTTAATGCAACCAGGAAGGTGTATCAAAGAGCATGTGTATGTTTCATGTGCAAGGGGCCTATGATTTGAAAACAGCCCATAGTTAATCTTTATCTGCCACTGGCAAAGTGTATTTTCTTTGAATGTGGGTTTCAATGCTGTTTCAATTAATGTGAATTTCAAGGGCAGAGAAGTTTTAATGCTAAGTCTATTTTCATTGTGAGACTGGATTGCTTTGTTTAGCAGATGTCTATTAGTGTTTGTGTTGTTAAATGCAAAATAAAACTTTAAAATGAAATCCAAATCATCACAGAAGTAAAGCAGTATGTACATTATAGTATTTATGATAAATGTGGCAAAATAACCAAGGAATGGGACATTGGAATGGCTGCAGGGGGAAGGCTCCATTTGACCGTGGTTTTGTGAGGGGGAAAGGGCAACAAACTCAAACAGCCTCGGCTGAACTATACCTCTCAACTGTCCAGATTTTTGCAGAATGAATAGATTTTTGCTTCCTATTTTTGGTTTGTTCCTCATAAAATTTGTGGTTTCTGGCAAATCATTTGGGAATGAAGTCACTAAATAATGGAAGACATTGAGTTTCAGACATCATAACCTTCAGAAAAATGCATGCTAAAGCAAGACCTGTTATTCTATCAACTGTCTTAAGTTTATACAAGAGCATTTTTTAGTGCTGTTTGTATGTTCCTCCAATATATTTGGCCTTGTCCAGATTTCCTGCATTAAGATGTTGAGAGGTATGTACAAATAAATCACTTTATAGAATTAAGAATATCCAAACCTCTCAACTGTCCCCAATTGTGTCTCAAAATGTTGCTCTCCCCCTAAGAATCCCTCTGAAAATAGCAGTTTTGGAAAAAAATGTGGATGGTTTCCAGTTATAAATAGCTGTAATCAGAGTCATAGATTACTTATATTTCAGAAATGCATGTAGATTCTCTTATTTTGTCAGCTGCTCAAGTTAACACTACCAATATTAAAAAGGTGTCCCTTCTTTGAAAGGTTCCCAGCTGTATTGTGTGGCAATTTTATATTTTTGCATCACGTTTGGTCGGCTTTTCATAAAATTGTGATTTTCTGGCAAATTAGTGGCAAGTCATTAAAGATTGAAGTTAGACAATAATGGCAGACATTCAAGGGTGCCCGCAGGCAGGTGCAAGGGGGTGCACTTGCACCCCCCTGGATTTTCTTAATGCTATCTGGCAAAACACACTTTTTTTCCACTTACTTTGTTTTTTTCCCGTAGCCTGCATTGTTATTTGTTCAGAACTGTTACTGGAGATGGCGTGGCAGGCAGTCACATGACTGACGAGTCTGATGTGACGACGAGCCTCAAACTCCTCCTTAAATAATCGTAGTTGCAATTTGATCATGGAAGACTGCAGTTGGACGGTGGAAGAGTATTCTTCCTGATGATGATTCCATCCTCCGGAGCAAACCAAACCATCGTGTTTCGTGTGGTGAGTGGTGGAAGGACTGGACTGGTGGTGGTGCATATCATGGTGTTGGCATTGTTACAAGAAGAAGGTAGGTTGGGTTTTTTTGTACAGTGACTGACTGAACACTTGGTGCCAAAACGCAAAAGGGGTGTGGCACTATTATTTGAGTGTGTGAGAGTGAGTGGTGCTCTGGACTGCACCCTCGTCCTCTGTGTCTGTTATTCCCAATCCCTACATTAAAAATCACAACTTTCAACCCTCAATTGTGCACCAGTTCAACATACAGCAAGTCCGACCGACCATCCCTCCAGGCATCATCACAATGTGATGAGCTGCCATCTTGCTTTCCTTTTCCTTGTGTGCTTTTCTGGCTGCCCATACTAAAGCTGGCCATGAGGCCATAATCTAGTATATTTAGAAAAGCTGAGTTGAAGAAAGTGACTGTGTCATTTAGAGGAAGAGTTCTTAAGGGAGTCCTGTTACATTTTTTAATTTTTAATGTTTCACTGACTATATCTTTGCAGAAAGAGGTTAAGTTGTGAACTTTATTGTAATTATTTTGTTAATGTAATGTCTGAGGATAATTGTGGGCAAGTTAAAATTTAGGTTATCAGGTAGACTGCCAGAGGTAGTGGTATTGTTCTGGTTGTTCTTGTTAGTATTCAATCTAAGACTGATTCTCTACCACTTTATCAATCCTGCTAGGTGTGTTAATAATTTGGAAGTTGTAGATGTTTATTGAAGATGGTGCAGATTTGGAGATTAAGCTGCACCAGTGAATAGTAACATCTCCAAGAATGATTGTTTATTTGGTAATGTTAGCATTAAACCAGCTCAATATACCTTTGACTTCCAAATATTATTATCTGGTGGATTGTATAGGGCAGTGATACACAAGGTTTTGTGTTTTTTCTTTTTTTGTGCTGTGCTAGTAGTAGCTCTGCATTGAGGAAGCAAGGATTCTTACATGGGTAGAGACTAGAGAGTTAATTTTAATGCATTTTAAATTTAATGGCAACACCTCCTGATCTCTTTTTTGTCTATCAAGTTGAAGAATATTGCAGCCAGAGAGGAGTATTTATTTATCTGCTACATCTTTTTTAACTATGTCAGGGAGAGTATAGGGATATGGATGCATGTGTATCTTGAATTTTACTGATGGGGCTTCTTACATTTGCATTTAAGAAAAAGAATGTCAGAGTATCTTTTTGGGAAGAGTGGACAGATGGAGTGGAGTTGGAAAATGGGACTCTGAATTTGGTGTGGTGGTCCTGGATTGGGATGTATATCTCCACAGGTAGATAATGAGTGGAAATGGAAGTAGGTATGAAATGGCCAGAGTTGTTTATTTATTTATTGTTTTTTGTGTGTGTCTGTCTGTGTGTGTCTTTGTGTGTGTGTGTCTGTGTGTGTGGTTTGGGGTAGAGAAAGAATTAAGAGACGAATTCGAGGGAGAAGTTATTAGTATTGTAAATTTGACGTCATCTATAAGAAAGGCGACAGTGTGGCATAGAATTGCATAGTTCAGATGATATGTTTTGATAGAAGGAGTTATTGTAGTTACTTAAGGTGTGGGTTTGTGGGAGACTTATAGTGAGCTGGTAGTACACATATGTTTGACTTAGAAAAGATAGTAGAGATAAATTGAGGAAAAAGAGAAAATTGCTTAGAAACATGTTGGGTGTGTTAAAGAAAGTCTTAGAACCTTAGACATTATTGTGAAGACAGGGTAGTATTGGTCATAGGATCATAGGAGGTTACTAGGCTAATGGTCCTGGGGCCCTTATAAACATAGCCAAGAGTTTATTCCCAAAAAAAAACCTCAGTCACCACCTGTCGCCCCTGTCAGTGAGGGACATAAGTGGAACCCCTGGGACAAATTTGTGGTTTCCCATTCACTCATCAAGTTGCACTTGAAGAGGGTCAGCGAGGTGCTGTTTGACATGTATGGGAAGTCTATTCTAGAGATAGGGCAACATCTGGGAGACAAACCTGTTTCTCCAGCAGGTTTTGTTGATGTCTCATATTAAATTCACGCCTTTCGAGTGGGCAATGCATGAGTGGCCATCTCATACCACACGGTATCTCTTGTCTCACAGTGTACCCGGGATTTTCAGACCCTAAAAGGTGGGTTTATATTTTGTAGACAATTTGGTGACTGAGTGGAGAGAAATATTGAGTAGTTGCGTCTTGTTTAGGATTGTGTAATTGCTTGTCTGGTTTGAAGATTGTTCTTATTTGTTAATACTTGACAGACGGTTAAGTTTTCTAAGTTAGTGTATGGGTAGAATTCTTGTTTTTCTGACTAATGATGAATGTACTTTTTTGCCCCATTACTTGAGCTAAGAAAATTTTTATTGTCTGTGTTCCTTTTTGCAAGGGTGTCTTTCAGTTTCCCATACAAAGGATTTGGAAGGTCCCGGCCGCAACAATGACGTGTTTTCTCAGGACTGAAACCACATTTAGAGCTTGGGTAACCTGAAGCTGTGGTCAGATGACTGTAATTCTTTAATAATTGTTGTGTAGTTCACTATTGGAGTAATGTGATGTTAGGTGTTGCTGGTAGATAACTTGAGCAGTACTGTTGTTGTTGCTGCTATTGTTTTGTATGCTTTACTATCCAGAGTTGTAACAGTACTGGAGAAATCATTCAGTAGGCACTGTGCCACTGTTTAAATTATTCACCAGCCACACACACTTCCCAGAACTTCAAAGCGATCGGTATGAGAAACAGCCACACCAACAATTCCAACTTTCATAATAAAAAAAAAAAAAAAAAAAAACAAGCCCATACAATGCACTCTAGATTTCTTGCCTTGGGACTCGGTCAGGAAGACTAAGGGAATATTCTGCAGAACAATCTTAAATTGCGGATAATTTCAAGAACAGCTGTAATGGTAAATACTGATGTGTTTTTTGAGTACTGCGAGGCTGACACTCGAACATGAATCTTTTTTTTTTTTTTTTTTCATAGAGGAGTTGTGGATGTTAAGCATATAGGACTAAGAAGTCTGAAAACTTATTTAGTGATTTAAATTCTCAAATCATCTAAGTGGTTTGCCAGACAACTATCACTTTTATGAGGGACAGACCAAAATGGACAGTTGAGAGGTCTGAAACCATGAATAATCAAGGGTAAAGGCTGTAACTGACATGATGGTTGCTAAATAAGGACAAAGCCTAAAATGGTAGGGGAGGGGATAAAGGCACAAAAATAGGGTTGCATTTTGTTTATTACTCTTATAAGCTCAAAACATTGCTAGACTATCAGGTTTTATGTTGGCATGCATATCTTGAAAGATGCAAGTCTGGTATGAAAATGTGTTTGATTATTCAGTGACATCAACCCTTAGTGGCTTTCTGCAAAGTAGGGTTGTTCAGGTGGGTGGAAATTAAGCATATGTGCTTTATCTGTCTTTTTGCTGTTTGGGGGGGGGGGGTGGTTAGAAACTGTACTGTAGTGCATATTGTTTGGGCTGTTTCAGGTGACTGACGATAGATGCAGCCTGAAGACCAAAGAATGATGGCCTCATTGCAGATGGCTGGAGCATAAGTTCATTGGTTGTTACTAGACTGACAAGCACTGCTGTCCTTACAAGCCTAGCCGGACACTTCAAACTACATTGGTCCTCAGTATCACTGGGACATGTTAGTAGGGAGGTAACTAAGGATTTGTAGGAGGTGGTGTTAGTTAGGATAACACTTATTGATGGCACAGGGCCAGGGGCCAGACCATGGTAAATTTATTATTTCCCATCCAATTTTCAAGGCTACCTTTGAATGGGTCCCAGATGAACTCTATTTTACATGCATGGAGAGCCTGTTCTGTGGTGCTAGGATCCTTATGGACACACGTCTGTATCTCCAGCACATTCTATGTTTACCTCTCAATTGAAGTTCATATCCCTGGACCTAGTATTTCTGATGTTTGTTTTGCACATGTCCAACAGATCCATCACAGCTAGGTCCGAGGGAAGACCTATAAGCCATGTAAAGATCCCCTTGATACACAAAAAATCTGGCTATGTAGAGCCCCCATCCCATGCTTCAAAGCATCCACCTGTACAGCACATTCTTTGCTGTACTCTGGACTGGATAACACAGGGGCTTCTCCCAAAGCTGCTTCTTTAAGCTTCTGGAATGCCTGCTCACATGCTGTGGTCCATACCTTATCTGGCCTGTGTATTTCTGACGTCTGACAGCACACTTCAACCGTACTGTTAAATATTTTTGTTTCAAATGTGTAGTTGTTTGTGAAAATAGAAGTCTGTTTTTCTTCTGTCATGATTACATGGACCTGTTTTGAGTTTTTTTTTTTTTCTTCCATTTTCCCTATCCTGGTAACTTGACCATCTTGTTGGCATTTCTGGACTGCACCTCTACTACTAGCTACCCATTTTTCTGATGTTAAAGACCAGCTGAGTAGTGAAAATAATATGCCCTGTATTGTTTGGCACAGAGCACCAAATAATGAACCTGCTTTGTGTTTGGCGATAGGCAGCATTCCGTATTCTGTTAGTGCAGCCTTTTGTGGAATATTTTCCCTCTCCAGCATAAGGTGCACTCTGCATGTCTTTTACATTTTAACTCATTAACCCCGAGTACCTTCTCAATGCACCTATGTGCTTAAACATGAGCGTGCACAATTCTGGCACAAGTTGACGCACACTTTCCCCTACATACAACTGTTTGTTTGCTTGATAAGTCAGGTGGAAGCAAAAGAATGGAGGCAGAAACTCAGGAAATGGAAGTGCATACTAATAAGACAGTTGGATTAGACTGGCCAAATATGTTTCATAGAGTAGTCTATGTTTGATGGCTTTATGCAATAATACTGTGTGTACCTGCTTCAGGTAATCTCTTTCTGAGTGTTTTGCTGTAGCTTATTAATTTAGAGTGCACCTCACCATTACGAGCGGCAACAGTTTTTTAGTTTTTTTTATGCATCTTCAAGGTACCTGATATATCTTTCTTTATGTTTTCTCAAGAACTGTACACAGCATTTAAGATGTAGTCCAACCAGACATCTGTAGAATGAAAGGATTATTTTTTTGCATTTGGAATCTGCCCATAATGGTATAACTCCTGAATCTACACCAGTGCCTTTTCTTTACTACAGTTATTTACTACTTTACTACTACAGTTGCAATTTGATATCAGTTTTCCTTGCAGAAACTGGTATGTGGAACTGTTCATAATTCCCTCCACCTTGACTAGAGCCCCAGTTCCAGCTGAAGAAAAGCAGCCCCAAAGCATTATACTGCCACCACCATCTTCACCATGGGGATGTTGTTCTTTTGGTGATGCAAAGTGGTGTTTTTGCGCCAAACATATCTTCTCGAATGTGCCCAAAACATTCAACCCTGGTCTCACCAGACCACACACTTTCCCACATGCTTTTGGGAGACTTGATGTCTTGTTTTGCAAATTTTAGCCTGGCCTGGATGTTTTTCTGTGTAAGAAAAGGCTTCTGTCTTCCAACCCTACCTACCCTATAGTCCAGACATATGGAGAATATTGGAGATAGTTGTCACATGTAGTACACAACCAATACTTTCCAGCAATTCCTGCAGCTCTTTCAGTGTTGCTGTAGGTCTCTTGGCAGCCTCCCTGACCAGTGATCATGTTGTCTTTTCTTAAATTTGGAGGGACGTGCAGTTCTTTGCAACATCACCATTGTCCAATATTTTCTCCACTGTTTGAGTGTCTTCACTGTGTTCCATGGTGTATCCAATGCTCAGTAAGATATAAGTGCTGTACTTCTTTGACTGGTTGTACATACTTGGAAATGTTACACATGTTTCGTTTGGGGAACTGTTTAATTTTGGTGATTGTGCATACCTCAACATTCTACTGAAGGGGTTGCTTGGGTGAGGTGTTCATGCTGGTGGTTGCACGTACTAGGAAATGTTACTGAAGGGTTGTTTGGGGGAAACATTTCATTGAGGTGCATTTATACCTGGACATAGTAATGAGGATGTTGCTTGGGGAAATAATTCATTGTATATCAGGGTAGTGCTTGTGGATACATGGTATGACTGCTGAAGTGACCGCTGGCAAAAAAGTTTATTGTGCCATTTGGTGCTTGTGCATACACAATGCAAACAACTGGATGGGTTACGGGGGAAGTATAGAAATTGTCTGAAAATTTCATATGGTTACATTACTTAGAATACAGCAGAGAAATGTAATTATAGTGTAATATACTAGCTTATAAGACATCAGATACACCATTGAGTAAATAGTATAATGTAAAATAAGCAGACAAGAAATCACTTCTGCTTGTATTATTCTATTTGTGATTAGCAGTTGCATGAGATAAAGGTTATCACCCTCACTAACACTCTTCAAGAGAAACCTTGGCAGGTGAATTTTACCCCAGGGATCACTACAGTGGCTCTGCTGGACAGTGGCGCAGGGAACTAATGGCTCTGCTGGACAGAGGCACAAGGAACTAATCTAAGGGGGTGGCGAAAGCCAACACATTCAGGCTAGGCTTATAAATGCCCTTGGGCAAATAGCCTAGTACTTACCTATGAACTTGTTGACTTTTCCTTGCTTTGTCAGTCATGTGTGGAATTTTGGTGGGAGGATGGACTCAGTAATATGTAAGTGTTATACTATTTTACTGAATTACTCAGGTGTTCTCTTTACTGATAATGAGTCTGTGTAACACAACAGCTGCCCAAGGTAATATAATGAATGCCTAGTCAACAGGTTATGTGCAGCAATTATCACCTTTGTCTGAGCCTGCATAAATTTGGAGTACTGAAAGAAATGTCATTATCACATTAGCATTAAGCGGAGTTGCAAAATAGCAGTGAGTCATTATTACTTGTCTGGTAAAAGTCTCAGCTGCTGTAATTGTTGTTCACATAAGTAGAAGTCATTATCACTTTGATGAATGCACAATGCAGATTTTGTTTTTTCTGTGCTTGTAGTCAAGCCACCCCCTCATTCTTCATCAACTAGCTGTCCTCCAAAACCGCTGATGTTTGTTTTCCTATGTATGTATGTATGTATATATATATATATATATATATATATATATATATATATATATATATATAAGTGTCTGTGCATATATGTGTATATCGATATATATGTATGTACACAATGTATTTGCACATATATACATATACACATGAATATCAGTGTGACAGTGGCCTCTCTTGTGAGATAGGGTGATGCATCTGCAGTTCATTTAGAGGGGATTTGCATGTGCCATTTCTGTGCCCCCCTGTCAGTTTCCAGCCAAGCCCTTATGCATCAAGGCCAGGAAGGTGCCTCCTCAGAGATTTGTGCCAACTGCTCTTGTGTATAATAGTTTTTTTAGATACAAACTGAAGGATTCAGAAAAATTATCACCACCGGTGCTATTTGGCAATGTGGGACTACCTAGTAGAGCATCATGACTGCACACATCTTCATGAGCCCTCCACACACATGTGCGCACTCACACACACACACACACACACACACACACACACACACACACACACACACACATTTTAGGTTTAAATAGAGTGTGAAACTGTGTTTTTATCATTCTGATGAAGTGTTTTACGAAAATTAAAACTTTTTATGCTAGTTCAGTTTTAGTCTCTTCTGTAGCACTGGTATGTAGCGAGTGGTTAACTGTTTTGTTTATCAAATGGCAGTCACTGTTTGTGTTGTAGAACTTGAAAGCAGGGTTAGCATAGCAGCATAATTGCCTTTGGTGCAGAAGGCTGTGGGTTTTACTCCCACACCACGTAGATGAAGTGCTGATATTGCAGTGCCATTTTGACTGTGGATTATTTGGTGCATTTTAAGAAAGTATAGGGGTGGGTTCTACACTCCTGTGTGTCCTCCTTTGTATAAGATTCCTAGTAACTTGTTGGATTGTCAGTCATTCCCTATTGCAATATTATCAGCGTACCATTTTTAATGTAACATAGACAATTTATTCTTCAAAGGCAGCAGGCACTGAATTTGTATATGAAACATTGAAATGTAAAGTTTTCTTAGTTACATAGCTGTTTAAGGTAGAATTACCTGGATGACTTTTACTTCTGAAAAGATTGTGCTTTTTAAGTAGTATTGGTGTATTATAATGATGGAAGTATGAGTGGCATTTTATGGTCAACATTTTCTGAAATGGGTAGCTTTATCATTATTTCATACATTTTGTTTCACTGCTTTCTAGAAAAATGTTCATTGCTTTCTAGAAAAATGTTCATTGCTTTCTAGAAAAATGTTCATGACTACAAATTTAAAATACCATTCTAACAAATTGTGATGTATTATATAAGGAATATAATTTATCATGAGGGTGAATCAAATAATACCTACATGTGTGCATGGCCCTATAAATGTGTGTAAGGAGCTTATGGTTTGAAAACAGCTCAAAGGTTAACTTAATCTTCCACTGTCAGATGCATTTTCTTTTAATGTGGGTTTTCATGCCATTTCAATGTGTGGGTTTCAAGGGCAGAGAAGTTTACTGCTCATGCTGAGTCTGCTTTCATTGTGAGACTGTATTTAGCAAATGGCTAGCAGTGCGTGTGCTATTTTATTTTAATATCTGTAATAATTGTAGAAGTAAATAAAAAAATGGTTCCCTGTGTCTTTATTTAAAATATATATGATTCTTTCCATGATTTACGTACAAAACCAGCCAGACCTATGGTCTATTTTTATCCATGTCTGTAGAAGGCCAAACCTTGTGCTAAGGATTAACTACTGCAGTCCTCCATTCACTAAGCATGAAGCCAATTAGTCGGCTAATGTTGAACAGTGATTTTAGAGTGCCTGATACCTCATGTTTCATGATATCCAAGAGCTATCCCAGGATATTCTCAGGGTCTATTGAGGTAGTATTCTTTGACTTGGAGAGTGCATTGAAGACTTGCTTGCTAGTGATAGCCAGAGGATTTATGGTCGAGGGTGTCTTCTTGAGATACACAGAATGTAAGCAAGGTAGTAAGGATGTAAATTTCAACTGCTTTACTTTTTGCTTGATTGACTCCCATGGGTACACATCTTCATTAATTGTCAGTGGCAGTATGACTTAGCCCAGCTAAAATGTATTTGCTGTTGGGAATGTAAGGTTTACCATTCCAAAAGGCTTAGTGTGACTGTAGGCCATAGGAGTGATCATGCATTGCCAGGTAACCCATGCTGGTGAAAGGGAGGTAGTTGTGGCTCATAGCTTAGGTGTTACGTAGGGAGAGCACAATATGTTGTACCTATAGACCACAACACTACAGAGCCTGTGATGCCTAGACCCTGACAGTCCTTTAATCAGCAGCATTACTGGAGGTGTAATGAGCCACAGTTATGGGCTGCAAGGGGAAGAAGAGTAATCTTGGGGGGGGGGGGTCAAACTGATCTGTCCTAGTGTAAATGGAAAGGTATTTTGTTTTTTGACTTACGGAAGATGTACCTTTGGAATGAAAATGTTCATGCATCGTGTAATTACTACCGTGGCATATACTTCTGTTCAGAGATCAGCAATATAAAGGCAGTGCGTGGCTTGGTCAGCAGTGTTACTGTGGATGTGGCTTGTTGAGGGGGCAGCAGCAGTCTGGGAGTTGAGTACAAATTTGAAAATCCTGGCTACACCCCTGCTCTAGAGCATATCTCCATCTTTCCAGGGTCTACTCAAACACCTGTTCCCTAATCTCACTACAGATCACAATGTCATCTGCAAACATCCTAGTCTACAGGGACTATTTATTTGCTTTATTTGGGAAAACTGTGAAGACTGTGCATAAAGCATGCATTTCTGTTCAGATAGTACTTACTGCAGTATTAAGTTTTCCTTGCATAAATATGTACAAAAGCAAAAATCAACTAGTTTTATGTATTTATTTTTTGTTGTTGTCCAGGTTAGCATGAGAAACTTGTTAATCATTGGTGATGTTGAAACACATCCAACATTTTATAATCCCATATCTGACAGTTTTTTTTTTTCTTTTGTTCAGTAACATCATTGATAGAAGAGCTACAATATATTTACTACAAAGATAGCACTAGCCCATCATCGGATGCTTTAGGTTGTCTATTATTAAATAAGTGGGGTATATGATGGCACACAGTGAGGACATTAGAAAATTTTTCAAGCAGATTAGTAAGAAAGCAAGGTACGAGCAACATGATGTAACAGAACTAGCTGGGTCTGTTGATGAACGTACCGAGAAAGGTGCTGTCTCTGCTATGTTTGGGGAACAGCGAGAGACCCCACAAAGTGTATGTGCAGAAACTGATATTGGCTGTTACATTCGATCAGACAGAATTGATGACTTCATGAAATTCAGGTTACTGACACAACCATACATACCTCCAGAGAATTACAACTTCAAAGCTGATGCATCAGACAAGAAGCGAGCATTCCGATATAGTTGGTTGTCTCAGTATTCACTGTGACTTGCATATTCTCCTCTCTTGAAAGGCCCACTCTGCTTAACTTGTGTATTATTTCCTCAGTCAGTTCACCGTGGGTTACAAGGCAACTTCATCACTAGTGTGTGCACAAAATATAATGCCTTCAATGAGTCTGCAAGAAATCACATGCAATCATCATGGCACAAAGGTTCTATTGAAGATGCTACCAATTTTTCTTGTGCATGACAGAAGCCAGAAACAGCTGTTATTCCTCAGCTAGATGCAGTTGTAGCAAAACAAATTGCAGAGACCCGAAAGAAATTGGAACCAATTTTATCTACCATTATTTACTGTGCAACCCATGACATTCCTCTTCATGGAAAAGAAGGCTCTGGTGGAAATTTCTGTGACTTATTAGATTTTTGTATTGAAGCTGGGCACACAATATTAAAAACAGCACAGTGAAACAGCTGCAGGAAATGCTCAGTACACATCCCATAAAGTGCAAAATGAGTTGTTGGCAGAATGCGAACGTGTACTTCGAAAGAAGATTGTTTGTGCAGCACGTAGGGCAATTGGATTTAGTGTATTGGCAGATGAAACTGCAGATATCTCGGGCATTGAGCAGTTGTCATTGGGCATTCGGTTTGTTGATGGTGATTGTATTAGAGAAGAGTTTATGGGTATTGTTCCCATTGTTGCGAGAGATGTACAGTCTGTATCAAATGTCTAGACTTGGAAAAATTACTCGGACAAGGCTATGATAGCTGCTCCATAATGGCAAGCATCCAGAATGGTGTTCAGGCAAAGATTTGTGAAAAGTATCCAAAAGCAGCCTTTATCCACTGCGTGTCTCACAGACTAAACCTTGTAGTCAATGATCTGAATGATGTTCCCGAAATAAGTAGTGCTGTTGGTGTTATCAAGAAGATTATTAATTTTTGTGACAGTCCAAAACGACGAGCATTGGTACCAAATATACCTCTTCTGTGTGAGACACGATGGACTGAGAAATATAAATCCATTCGTGTGTTTAGTCAAAACTTTGAGAAAATATTTGACTGCCTCTCTGATCTTCAGAAGATCACTGCTGGTGAAACCTGACAAAATGCACATATATTACTCAGTGCTTGCTCTTCATGCACGTTTCTTATTTCTCTCTTCATTATTGCAAATTACTCATCAGTTCTTGAGCCTGTTGCCCAGATATTGCAGTCTGTTCAACTTGATATAATAACGGCTCAACAACACATCAACAGACTCATTGAAATATTCAAGGAGCACCGTGACCATGCTGAAGAGCCCTTTAGGAATGACATTCTCAGTAAGGCAAGACCAATAGCAGATAAACTTGGTATTGAGTTAGTGTTGCCAAGGATTTGCAGTCGACAAACACACCGAGCAAACACAGTAGCGGTGGATTTTGAGAGTTATTACAGAACAAGTATTTATATTCCCTATCCTGACTCATTAGTTTCTTCACTGATGACTCACTTTTCCAGCAGTAACACTGCTCATTCAACTTATTTTATCTGCATCCTAAAATGATGCAAAACCTAGAACGTGAAGAATTCCGAAAACGAATTGCAGTCAGAAACGAACTATATCATTTCAACAATTTGGAATTAGAGATGATGAAGTGGTTCGACTATTGGCATACTAAGGTTCCAGATATGGCCAAAACAGTGGACTTTGCTGACTTGTTGCAACACTGTGATTTCTTTCCTGCTGTTAATCAAGCAGTTCTGATTGTGTTGACCTTAGCAGCCACTACCTGCACCATTGAATGATCGTTCAGCACTCTGAAATGGGTCAAGACCTGGTTAAGGTGTACAATGACTGATGATTAGTGCTCATCGTGAATGTGTCATTCGTGAAAAGAAACAGTTCATCAGTAAAGTTATTGACGCTTTTGGCACCCACAGCAGATGCTTACAATTTATATTTGCGCCACAGGAGTCATAGGCCTAAACTGACCATGTAGTTCATTCAGTTTTTTTTTTTTGCTTTTTAATTGCAGTTACCCACAAAATGTATGATTTCTAAACAAATGAGTTTGATACTACAGTTCCATTGGTCTTATTTCATACTAGAAATCCACAGACGATGAGGTGATTTCAAGCAGCACAAGCAAAGGATACTGTCTGCAGTACCCATGGTTAATGAAAATTCTGAAAATTAAACATGGAATCACATGTACAGAGCAGCAGCAGCAGCATAAAGACAGTAAATAAAACAGAGTTAGTGAAATCTTTTTAAGGCTGTTAGCGCAGGGAGATTTTTAGTGAAAATTGACAAATCCTTGTTCTGATGCACTATCTTAGAGCCGGATCCACAATGCAGGTAGAAGCAGATCAAACCATGATATCCACTTAAGCAGCAAAATTTAAGTGGAGTGATAAGAGGAAGGAGTTTAGTACGGCCAGGAGGGCTGACTCCCTGGACTTCAAAGGTATTACAGACTGCAATAAAAGGATTTGTAATTATTAAAAGTTTATGTTGGTTCATCAAGAAGTTTAAGTGGGCCCTTTTTGTTGTCACAAAGGTCAAAGGCATATACAAAATTATGTTCAGAAATGCAAAGTATAGCACAATAACGAGACTAGTTCACATAGGTACTTGCTAGTCTGTTGATCCGTAAGGATCTTTCTAAATCTATCACAGCATTCCCCTTGTATATCTCACATTTTATTAACCCTGAGGCAAGCTGAATATTAACATGATGTTAGCACTCTTCAAGAAAAATCTTGATGATTGGATGGGAAATGGGAAATTCACCCTGGGGATCACTTCTGTGGCTCTGCTCGACAGGGGTACAGGAAAATAATTTTCTTGGGTGGCGAAAGCCAGGGTACATTTTTTGGCTAGGCTTGTATGGGCCCTAGGGCCGATAGCCTAGTACCTACCTATGAACCTATGAACCTATGAATGAAATTAGGGTTATCCTTCCAGATTATGGTTAAGTACAGTAAGAGATCTACTTTGCTTTATGTGGAGAGGAAGATCATTCCAAAGAAGAGGGAGTCTATTTGATACACATCTGTCCTTCCCACATTTATGTTGCAGTACAGATTGACACCTGTTGAGTGAGTGTTTATGCCCTCATTGCAATTATGAATGTGCAGGAGTTTTGACAGGACTATGAGGTTATGCACATGTAGCACAAATCTGTCCTCAGTAGCCTTTGAGACCAAGAAGAGTGGCAAGGCTTGGAGGTGGTCCACATAGTTTTTGGATTTATGCACTTGATGGATGTTGACATTTAAAAGATGCCTTTAGGTGGTAAAATTATATCCAGAATCTGGAACAAATGCGCAAAGCAAGGAGGATGGCCTGCCTGTTGTAGAAGTAGCAGACCATAAAAATCACAAAAACTGATAGGCCAAAGAAGAGCCATAAAGACGATACAGTGAACTATTGAGGATAAGAAGGAAATGATGTATTGTTACTATTATGTAAACAGACCAGAATTTCCAGACACAAGGTATATAAAAAGATTAAGAGAGACATTACAGGAATGAAACTGTCAGAAGCTTCAAATAAAAATGTGTCTTAATTACAACAGATGTGTGAAAAACTGTATGTATAGACCAAGAAACTTTGATCCATTTGAAAAAAGGAGCATACTTTTTGTAAAGTGTAAAAAAAGAAATATAGATATGGGGAAAAAGAGATTTGATATGGTGCAATATTCATGCAAAGGGGAAAGCCAAATTAATCAGTATAAAGAAGGCAGCCACAAAGATATTCAACGAGAAATACAGGCGAAGGCATCCAGATATGCAACATTTCACAATAAAAGTCACAGAGGGAATGTAGAAAATAAAATTAATAAAGTAGAATTAAAAATGCAAAATAGAAGTATAAGTTATGGAGTGCCTGGAAAGTGAAGGATTTGGTGTAGGTGTAACACACAACACAGGTTACATCACAGTATGATGTAACGAGTTCCCAAAGTAAGGAGACATGAAGAAGAAATATGGACATGGGAAAGAAAAGAGATTTAATATGGTGTTATTTCTATGCAAAGGAGAAAGCAAAACTAATCAATACAAAAAGAACAGCAGCAATGATATTTGAAGACACATACAGACAAAGGAATCTGGAGATAGAAAACTTGACAATACGAAAATACAAAGACAAATAGAAAAAGTAGAAAAGGAGACAGTAACGGAAAAGTTATACTAGTAGAAACTGAGGTTATGGAGTATCTGCAAAGTGAATGATTCAGTGTAGAAAATCTAATTCAGAAAGCATCACAAATCACAACATGATAAATCGATGGACATCCAATTAAGTGGAAACCAATGGAACGGGAAGCAATTGGTCACACATGCCAATGCCATATGAATATATTTAGGAATTTTCACAGGAAACCTGTATAAACGTTCACTTGAAGCTGGACAGCAACAGAAGGAACAGGAAACTGTAACTGTGGAAAGTGTGCAGTCAATGTTGAGGAGTGATACTGATAGGCCAATGAGTTCCCATATGTCAGAGCAATGGATGACATGGGATGAAACAGTGTGCCACAGGAAGATGCTATAGAACTTTGCATAGAATGCTCACTGCAAATGGAAAACAAAAAATGTGTCCTCAGTTTAGCAGAAAATGAGCTAAGAGTTGCTTGATTTGGTAGAGAGAGACATTATTAGGATAAATTATGAAAACAGACTTCAGAAGGTCAGTAAAACCCAGAAATTTAGAAGTTTGATAAAACAAGTGAAACAAGTAATTAGGACTGTCCATAGAGATTCATGCGATATAACAGAAGTAAACAGGCTATATTACTATGCAGCTAATTTGATAATAGATAAAGTTTTTGAGCCACAAGAACACAGGGTAGTGAGAGAAAGGAAGGTGAGAAATTCAATGCCATCATGGAAGCAAGTATCTATAAAGCAATTGAGACAGGGGTTGTCACCATGTCACTGACTACAGAAGAGGGAACAGATTTACAAAAATACTTACAAAGATAGATGTGATAAAGGTAGTGCGCAGTATTAGAACAGCTTAGGATTTATCATGTACTATCGCAAATAAAGTAAAAATCTCAGCACAGGAAAAATAAGTTAGAAGATACACAGATAAATATAAGGGAAAAGTACAAAATAAGCAATTTATTGATGACCCAACAATTTTTTAGAGAATTTGGAAATGAGGTAAAAGGAATTGACAAAAACAGATACATTTTGGAGAAGTACTTACGAAGATCATGCGCAACATAACAAAGATGCTAAATGGATAGAAGTAAAAGAATAACAAGTTTAAAGGGACAAGATATGAAATGGGATGACTTAACAGCCAGAGATTAACACAAAGTCAAATCCTATAATTGGAAACCCCCAGGCCCAGATGCAGTACATAACGTCTGCCTAAAAGTTTTAACATCTTTGCACGAAGATTTATCCACGAGTAATAACTATGTATATACGCACCCCGAACAGGCACCAACCAAACTAAGAGTAGGAAAAACAATGCTCCTACTTAACAGTGAACTTGCATACTACCCTAAACCAGTAACTTGCCTTGGTTCTGATGATGTATAAACTCTGCACTGGAACTGATGCTAACAGAGTTTATAGTCATTTAAAAGAAAACTCAATTATGGCAGTAGAACAAATGGGCAATACAGAAGGTCATATGGAACAAAGGATCATTTGTTAAAGTCATACTAGAGAACTGTAAAAGAGGCGAGAATCTAAGTAGGGCATGGACTGACTTCAAAAAAAGCATCTGATAGTATCCCACACATTCAAGGACAAGAGTGCTTAAAAATGTAACATACACTTTACAATGATCGACTACATTACAGTGATGATGATGATGAAACAGTGGCAGACCTCTTTGCAATTAAGCTATGATAAAGAACAAATTATTATTCCAGGGATAATAATTAAATGGGGGAAATTCTGGGGTGACTGTCAGTGACACCACTGCTATTCTTTCTCTCCCTATAATTTGGTTCCTAGAAACAAACAGTGTAAAGACCTCTCATCTTCTCTTTGTCAATTGATACAAAACTGTATAGCTTATCATAGGAAGACCTGAAAGCACAACGACAAGTTGTCAAAACTTTTTCAGATGATAACAGAATGACATGACCATTTGGTCTTGATACATGTGCAAAAGCAACCTTCAAAGCAGGACAATTGCAGCATCAACAAAACATCAATTTGGGACAAGAATGTGATATGAAAAAACTTGAGCAAGAGGGAGCTTATAACTATTTGACAATAGATTAAGGATCAATAAAACATGAACAAATGCAAATAAAACTTGGTAAGGAGTATTTTGGAAAACTTAAATTAATCCTGAAAACAGCATTGACCTCTAAGAACAAAATTCAAGCTGTAACTCAATTTGTTCTTCCTCTCCCAAATTACAGTTGTGAGATGATTGGCCCCAAAACATGTAAGATAGATTAAACAGGAAAACAAAAAGGATGCTTCATGCTCTCCAAATGATTTATAAAAAAATCAGTGCATACCAACATTATATATTCCCCCTTCTGAAGGAGGGACAGGCCTCCTTGAAATTGATTACATGTACAGATCTGCAATCCTGGGATGCACACATCTGACCTCACAAGACTCAACATACTGAAAGTTTTGAAACATGATTAGAATAACTATTGGTTTTGTTCACATTTTTGTGGTGAAAGATGCACAGACTATGCATTCATTGACAATGACATTTGATACAAAGTACGGCCTAGACTTGGACAAGTTACTCGAACAAGGCTATGATGGCTGCTTCATAATGGCACGCATCCAGTGTTCAAGCAAACATTTGTGAAAAGTATCCAAAAGCAGCCTTTACAAGGTTTAGTATGAGAAGCACAGCACAGTGGATAGTCAGTGTGATCTGAATGACGGTCCTGAAATATGTAGTGCTGTTGACGTTATCAAGATTCATTTTTTTTTCTGTGACAGTCCAAAATGATGAGCATTGCTACCAAATATACCTCTTCTATGGAGACATGATGGACCGAGAAATATAAATCCATTCATGTGTTTAGTCAGAAGTTTGATAAAATATTTGATTGCCTGGCTGATCTTCAAAAGAGCACTGTTAATGAAACCAGACAAAATGCACATACGGTATTTTACTCAATGCTTGCTCTTTATGCATATTTTCTATTTCTCATTCCATTATTGCAAATTACTCAACAGTTCTGAGCCCATTGCCCAGAGGTTGCAATCTGTTCAGCTTGGTAAAGGTTGAACAACATATCAACAGTCTCATTGAAATAGACCACATTAGGAATGACAATCTCAGTAAGGCAAGAATCAAGGTCACTAGCAGATAAAGCCATGAGTAAACCGTTTATATGCACACCCGGAACAGACACCAACCTAACTAATAAGAAGAAATGCTCCTACTTAAGCCTGAACCTGCAAACGTCCTTGAAAAGTATAGGCCAATAACTTGCCTCCTGACACTGTATAAACTGTACACTGGAATTTATGCTGACTGAGTTTATAGTCATTTAGAAGAAAGCTCAGTTATGGCAATAGAACAAAAGGGCAGTTAAACAAAGTCATATGGAATAAAAAATAATTTATTGTTAAAGTCATAGTGAAGAATTGTAAAACAGGCAAGAATAAGTACAACATGGATTGACTACAAAAACATTTGATAGTATCACACATTCAAGTATAAAAGAACACTTTAAAATGTATAACGTACACTTTACACTGATCGATTACATGACAGTGACCATGAAACAGTGGCAGAGCAGTTTGCAATTAAGCCATGATGAAGGACAAATTATTATTTCAGGGAAAAACTTCAATGGGGAATACTCCAGGGTGACTGTCACTGCTGCTACTCTGTTTTGCCCTATAATTTTGCTCCTAGAAAGCAACAGTGTGTAAAGACCTCTCATCTTCTCTTTGTCAATGATTTAAAACTGTAGAGCTCAGAGGAGGAACTGAAAGCACAACTGCAAGTCAGACGATATAAGAGTGTCATTTAGTCTTGATAAATGTGCAAAACAAACCTTTAATGCAGGAAAACTGCAGCACCAAGAAAACATCAGTTTGGTACAAGAATGTGATATAAAACAACTTCAGCAAGAGGGAGTGTACAAATATTTGGGAATGGGAACTGATAAACGATCAACAATAAAACATGAGCAAATGCAAATCAAACTTACTAAGGAATACTTTAGATGACTTAAATGAATCCTGAAAACAGCATTTACATCTAGGAACACAATCCAAGCTATAAACCAATTTGCTCTTCCTGTCCTAAATTAATTTTGTGTGTTTGACTGACCTCCTTGCGTTGCATAGATTATATAGGAAAACAAGGATGCTTCTTACTCACCAAATGATTTATAAAACATCAGTGCATACCAAGATTATATATTTTCCACATTCTGAAGAAGGGATATTCCTCCTTGAAATTGATTACATGTACAGATCTGCAGTCATGGGACTCCACACATCTGCTGACCTCACAAATGTAGTGAAAGTTTTGAAAAATGAGAATAAATCTAAGATACATAACTTCTCTGCTTTTCCCTGCTTAGGCTTGCAGAAGCATATCGGCATCAAGCAAAAATGGAAATCAAACCAGAAGTAGATAAAAATCGAGCAGCAACTGAATGTACCAAGAAACAAAAGAATACAAGGTGATGGACCAATTGAGAAAATGAAAAAATGTGGAAAATGCATAAATATAGTTGCAAGTATAGAACACTTCTGGAAGAACCTCATGCTAATCAGGAACAAAAGCAGGAATGGTCAAGGCGAGGTGAATTTAAACCAAGAGATGAAAGGTCAATATTGGCGGCAGAAGATAGTGGACTATCATGTACACATTGGTTTACAATGTCCATTGCACATGTGGGAGAAACAGACAAATATAGGTTTTGTAAAACAGAACTGGAAACAGTTGAAGTTGAACACCTCTTTAATGGTTGCAACATACTAACGGTAGAAGGACACTGTATATTGACATGCATAATAATGTGGCAAGACTGTTGCACTGGGCATTGTGCAAACATTATGGTACTGAAATGGCTGAAAAACACTGGAAACATAAGCTGCAATTTAAGCATCATAGAAAATGCTAAAGCCTTCATCACATGAGATCATCCTCCATTGAAAACAGCTCAAAAGACAGATGCTAGAAAACCAGATATTAGTGGTCCAAGAGAAGAAGACAAAAGTAGCATTGATCATTGAACTCTCCACACCCACTGACTACAGTGTGTTATGTACAGAGAGACACAAAGTCAGACTCATACTATATCAGGATTTGCAGGCAGAAATGAGAGCAGTGTGGAAGAAAGATACCCATGCAGTTCCAGTAGTAGTAGGAGCAATGGGTCTTATTAAAAAAGAATATACATTCATATTTAGACATGTTACCAATGCATGTAACTCCATACGAATTGCAGGAGGACTGAGGAGTCATTACTGGGCACATTCATTGCATGTACTCTGAAGAGCTGAAGAGCACTTTGGCAGACATCAAAGATTGATGACACAGTACTGATTTTGTGAACTTTAATCATACTTTGATTTAGGAATGCAGTACATTCCTGTCACGATGCTAGAGACCCAAAAGATTTGCTGTATCCATCTATCCACTTTCTAAGGAGGTACTACAAGGTAGGTAGGGAGATTTATGTGTGTTATACCCGTCAAATGTACAGATTTTCAGTGTCCAGATTTCTGCTTTATAGTTTTAGTCTGTTCCTCATAAAAATCTTTTTTTTTTTTTGGTACAAATCACTGGGATGATGAGCTAACCAATAAAGTTAATAAATAATTACATGCATTTCAGTTTCAGACTTCATAACATTCAGAAAATTCATTCTAACACAAATCCTTTTATTCTAGCAACTTTCTCAATGTGTTCCCAGTTTTGGGCCTTACACATTACTTGTGCTATGAGATGAGATTGACAGGTAGGGGTGTGTATCAGAGGAAGGTAGTCTACCCCATGGGCCGTGCCTCAGCTATCCAGGTTTTTGCAGAACGTCCAGATTTTTGCCTCATATTCCACCTGAAAAGGATTGCAGTTGCTAATTAGTGACAGACATTTTCAGTTTTACGTGTCATATCCTTTAGAAAAATGCTTACTAACACAAATCCTGTTGTTATTCTAGCAACTTAACTTTATAAGTTCATCAGAACAATATTTTTAATCTGTCCCTGTTTATTTTAGGCTTTGTCCAGATTTCTTTTACTAACAGGTTAAGTGTGTGTGTGTCTGAAATGACCTACTTAGAGTTAGCAGGTGGAATTTATTTCCAAGGAATTGAGAGCTTCAAGGGAAGAGAAGTTTACTGCTGCTCATCATGCTAGGTTTGTAAAAATATGCAACTCTTTTGTTTAGCAAATGGTATCATTGTAGTATAGAATTTTAAAGCAGTGTTAGTAGCACAGCAGGTAGCATACTCGCATCTTGATACAGAGGGCTGTAGCTTCTACTCCCACAGCATGCAAATGTGTATTTTAAGGGGATGGGGTGCTGCAGTCCTGTCCTGAGTATGTCCCTTTGGTGCCTAGTAACTATGAACCTCGTTTTCAGCTTGTCACATATTCCCTGTTGCAATATACCAGCTTACCATTTCTTTTAACGTAACATAGGCAATTTATTCTTCTAGGGCAATGGGCACTACATTTGTAGATGAAACACTGAAATGTATGTTTTATAGCAACAATCTCTTCATTAGTTTCAGATCTTTTTAATGTGGAATTCAGATGACTTCTGCAGACTGCAGAGATTGTGCATATGGACTAATATCGGTGGATTATAATGATAGAAGTTTGAGTGGCCTTTTATGTTTGAAATGTTCTGAACTAGGCAGTTTGTCATTACTGGTTCATATGTTTTGAATTGTTTCACTGCTTACTTGAAAATGTTCAAAACTGTAAATTTAAAATACACTCTAACAGGTGGTGCAGGTGCTGTACAAGGGACATAATTCAATTATAGGTTCATAGGTAGGCACTAGGCTATTGGCCCTAGGGCCTATATAAGCCTAGCCAAAGGTACCCTGGCTTTCGCCACCCAAGAAAATTATTTTCCTGTGCCACTGTCGAGCAGAGCCACAGAAGTGATCCCCGGGGTGAATTTCCTATCTCCCATCAGGAACATGAATCACCATACTTTTGCATGGGCCTAAAAATGTGTGCATTTGATATGCTTTGAAAACAGCCCAAAGGTAAACTTAACCTGCCACTGCCCAGATGCATTCTCTTTGAATGTGGGTTTCAATGATGTTTCAATCAATGTGAGTTTCAAAAGCAGAGAAGTTTTAATGCTAAGTCTGTTTTCATTGCAAGACTGTTGCTTTGTTTAGTAAATGTGAAATGCGTGCCTCAGTGTTTCTGCTATAAAATTTAAAATAAAAGTTGTAAATTAAATCCAAATATCTGTAATCATTGTAGAAGTAAAGCATAAGACAGTATGCATACTGATAGATTTGAACAGTGTCTGTGGCAAATGGGGAGAAATAGCCAAGTAATGAGACACTGGAATGGCTGTGTGTGTATGTGAGGGACTGTGTGGGGGGGGGGTGGGGCTGCGTGGGGTAGGGGGAGGGGCTGTGGGGTGGGGTTGGGGCTGCATGGGCAGGGCTGCATGGGCGGGGCTCTGGGTTTTGCACCCCCCTGCAAAAAATCCTGCAGGCTCCCTTGCAGACATTTGAGTTTCAGATTTCATTCCCTTCAGAAAATTCATACTAATGCAAGACCTACTACTATTCTATTATCTTTCTAAGTTTATAAGAGCAATATTTAAAAATTGTCCTTATTTTTGGGCCTGTGTCCCACTTCTATGTATGGCTTTGTCCAGATTTCTTGCTCTGAGGTTTAGAGGTATGAGTGTCAGAGCCATCACCGTCAGCCAGAGACATTTCAAATTGTGACATACTTGTTGCACCCCACTCCCCCATGTAGTGACTCTGGATGTGTCCAAGCAAGGCAAGTAGCAATTATGTAGTGTAAGTGTGCAGAGTATTCACCTATGCAAAGTAGACACAAGTACGACAGTGTCTTTTCATCTGTCCTTGATTTTGCAGAATGTTCTGGTTTTCTGTCATATTTTTATATTGTTGATTTATGCTTCCTATTATTCAGAAAATGCATGCTGTCACAGTGCCCTGTTGCTCTGTGTTTAAGTAGAAATGCTTTAATGACCACTAGGTAAGCTTGTCAGAGATTGTAAGATGCGAGTAAGCTTAAGAATTACCAACATTGAAAGCCTTTTTGTTGTTGCCATGCAGAGAATATTTACATAACTAGATAACGTATAAGTATTAAGTATTGAAATGCATATGACAATATTTGTAATAAAGGACATGATTACAGTATTTTCAGAACCTCATTACATTTGTTGGAGACTTGCAATCCTCTTTGCAGGCTTTACCCATAAACTAAACAGAATGCCAATCTATCATGTGTGGTCCATAACTTGTGCATTAATCCTTTAAACAATTTATCTTGAGCTTGTTTCTTGTGTGCTGTTCATTTTTTACTTTGATCTTGTCTTCCCCATGAAACAAGTAGATAGTTGTTGTCAGGCAGCAGGTCTTTTTTGGATAAGAAACATTTTTACAAGTGGGGGTATCAGCGCGATTGCTACTTTCAGCATGTTACTTGGTACTTTTATAAAGCTGAATATAAATTATAATTAGAACTGCAGTGCAAGGAGTAGTGGTTTGACTTGAGTGCTGCTTCTTTTTTTATGCTTGATTTTGACTGGCATTCCAGTAATGTATTTAAAAAGTAATTTATTTTTTCATGCCTCATAACCTTTGTGTTTCCATCCAGATATTAAGTAAGTTGCCATGTAGCCAATGCACTGAAATATTTTTTTCTTCTACACTTTATTTGGTCTTGATTGGATTTCTGTAATGATTGTTTGGCATCCAGGGCAATGTATGTAATTAAAATTCCAGGTGTTATGGTTTTAAGCATAGCTCTACCCCTTTCTAGTTGGTCACACCCCTTCCCATTGGCCCCACACATTCAGCTGTCTCCTGCAGCCTCCCTTTAATTTGAAGTCACCAGTTGCCATGAAGTAACATATAGGATTTACATCTGCCTATCAATGTTTATCTATCATACAATCTTTTAAGTACAAATCGGATGCAAAGGATCATTTAATTGTTTTGTTTGCTGTGTTCATACCATGTAAGCATTAATGTTCTGGGTGACTGTTTCTTTTTTTCTTTCAAGTTTCTTTAGTAAAATGTATAATATTTAGTATAAAAAAAGAGATGTGAATAGATGGATACCTATAACTCATCCATCAAGAGTATGTTGGTGTAATCCTATGTCAGTATTGCTGTCTAGAAGTGCTGCTTTTGCATAAAGGACAGAAGTGATTATATGCCTGCAAAGGGGTCCACAGAGATTCATTTTAAGAATTAAACACCTTCACTTGCTCAGCATAGTGGACACTGCACCAGAGTTTTCAGTGATTTTGGTGAGTTGTTAAGATCATTCAGAAAATCTCCTTACTTAACTGAATGACAAGCTAGATCCCAACTCACACCTTCCTATCCATGTCTCACAGGCACAGAAAGCTGAAACAAATTAACAAACCAATAGAAATGAGGTCTTGTTCATCAGAGAAGGACAGGGACCAAAATAACCACAATGTTTGGCCATTACAAAATAGATCTATACTTAATATAATTATGTCAGGATTCACCATTGACTTTAACAGTACTACATTAAAAGAGTATTTTGATGGACACTAGCTCCCTATGCCCTGTATCCCTGAAGTCACAATGCCTTTGGGATGAAATTTCCTAATCCTCATAGCCCTAAATTCTTTCTGAAATCAGTGCACAGTGTTTTAGAAAATGCAGCAGTAATTACAGTACAATTGATTACTCCTGTTTTGCACTGCTGTTTTGTTCAAACCTGATGCATAACTCACCATGTATCCTTAGAGCACATGTGTCTCAGTGCAGACTCTGCAGTTGAGAAAAGGTAAGTTCAAATTTAATAACAAGAAAACTTTGAGAAATGACAGGGGTGGAAGGATGTGAAATGAATAACTGAAACTACAGGGTAATTTGTGAGACTAAGGCACAGAAATGGGAAGGAAGAGCATTAGAGTTGTATTTCACATGTTGAGTGAGGTAATGTGCCTCGGCACAAGCCAATGCTTCACTAGTGACAGAGTGCATTTCGAAACATGTTAAGCTGAAAGCTAATTATAAGTGCAGGGCAAAGGGAGCCACTAACCTGGGTGCAAGTTACAAGACATGCTATCCAATGATGTGCAAGTGCTTTTCCAGTATCGATTTATGAACCCATAAGTGTTCTACATTTACCATTAAAGAAGGAGCACTCAGTGTAGAAGTAAGTGTAGAATGCTGTTTGCTAAAGTTTAGGAAAAAAGTTTGCTTGGGAGTAACCTGCAGTAACAGAAAGAACAGAAATAAAATGTTTTTGTCTTCAGGGAGTGCCACTTTGGGGAACAGCATGGAATGTCAGATGACCAAGATATTGTTTTGGTATGGAAATTCTCATGACCCTTGACAGGTATTGCTGAAGCTGACTCTGAATGGCTGCCTGCATTTTTCAAGGGTTGCCATCTTTTCAAATGCCCAGAGTGGGACATTTTTGTAGAAATGTGAGATACTGCAGGACAAAACATACCCACGGCCAGTGCAAAGGTAAGAACTTCACTTTCTTGCCAAAATAAAATCTCATTCTTGTAGCATTTGAGTTGCTTATGCTATTTCATATAACATTTAGGTGTTTCATATACAAAATAGCTGTTTTATGCAACTACTAAAGAAAACAGGAAATATTTTTGTCCTAAAAAACACAGGACACAGCTGCCCAAAGAGGGACTGTCCCTTGCAAAGAGTGACAGGTGGTAACTGGTAACCCTACATTTTTGGAAAAAATACAGGAAGGAAGAGATGGAAAGAGGTGAAGTGATTCACAGGAGGTTTAGTTTACTGAGATAGTGAACTATCTAGAAGACTGGTCTCTTGTTTTTAACACCTTTGTTAAATTAACACTTAATACATAGGCAAAGATAAACTGATATAAAAGATTAAAAAAAATGCTACAATGTTCATAATTACAGATATTATATATCACATGTATTCTTCTATACAATTACTGTCAATCTAAAATTACATAAATTGTTCAATTTCTGCTTTCCCTTAAACCTCAATCCTTCACCAAAACAATATTATGCATGTATTGTTCACACAGTTTCCATTTTTATGTAATTTGCTCCTACCCTTTTCTAAAAATTGTTCCCTTATCTCTGTTACAATATGCAGTACTTCAAATACAGTTGGTTTAGACTCCGATTTCATTTGTTAGTAATTGCTATTTTGGCAGCCACCAGAATTAAACTTAACAAGGCTTTACTATGTCTAGGCAATTTAAATCCTGTATCCCAGCTCAAAAAAAAAATGTCCTTAGTTACACCCATTTGCTCACACAATATTTCTGACAGAAACACTGTGTTGGGAATGTTTAAAGTCCACCAGCCTTTTTCACTCCCAAATCATATATTCCCAGTTATTTCTTTCTTCCTCATCACAGCTCTAACATTTAACATCTACCTGAGAAAAAAATTCTTTAGACTCTACTTGGGGTATAAAAATACCTATGCAAACACTTCCGATCAAAAATCCTAAATCTTCTACACATTGTTGCATATTGGTGAGCCATACATATGTTCTCCCATTGTTTCCTTGGTATTGCTTATCCAAACTGTTATTTTAACATTTTCTAACCTCCTCTTATCATTTCGTATCATTATCATGCAATATTTTTATACTCTACTAGTTACCCAGTTTTGTAACAGCAACATCTGTTTTTAGATACAACTCTACCTGAAAGTCTTTCATTTAGGATTCACCTGTGTCCTTCTCTTTGCCTTTACTCCGATGTAAATCCATGACAGGGCAGGTATTCTCTAGCCTGCAGTCCAAATGTCTTTTTAGCATCTTCCCATTCTGTTACAATTCCCTCTCTAGTTATTTGATCTGATTATCTTGGTTCCTTTGCCAGTTTTCTCCAGTAATTTTGATTCCCCTATTGTCTTTGCCCTGTACCCCTAATTGCTGTTATCCATATAAGCAGAATCACCTTTCCTCCATTCTTTAATTAGCATAGATCTTAAAAACACTTTATACTACTCTATGAATATAATGTTCTGTATGGATTTTTTTATTCTCCTTAAGGATCTGCAGCTAAAATCCCACTTTTTCCATATTTCTTGAATTTCTCTCTGCTTCATTATAATCCCTTTCCACTATGAATTAAATCCTTCTGCCTTGTTATGTAAATGACCTTTAATTGTGTAGCTCTAAAATATCCCTTCCAATCAGGTAATCCTAAATCACCTTTTTCTGTTGGAGGGATCAGCTTATCCCAAATGATCCTCACAATCTTCCCCTCACAGGTAAGAATCCTTCAACTCTTTATTAATTACTATCCACAACTTCTCTGGTTAATGCAAACATGCCTGAACTGTATATAAAACTAAAGGTACTAAAAACGTTTTCCCTGCTTGTACCTTTGTATCTTGCTATCCATATTCATAAAAAGGGTTTCTAGTTTTTCAGTTTTGTATTATCTTTTATTTATTCTCTTCCCATACATCATTAGCTGCCATAACAGAATCAGTTTAACCTGTACTCATAAATACTTCATTTTATACTGTTTCCATAAATATGGATGAACCAATTCATATGTGGGTTCATAGTTTACAGCTATAGCCTTTGTTTTGGCTTCATTAATTTTATATCTCAAAAATACTTGAAACTGTGTCAGAATGTTCCTCAACAATGAGATGTCCTTTCCTGGTTTTATCAGGTACAAAATAATATCATCTGTAAATAAAGCCAACTTTTCTTGATTTCATATGAATTATATCCTTGAATTTCTGAGTCTCTTATTTTCTTTGCCAATGGCTCTAAATAAAATGCATATGACAAAGGAGAAAGAGGATACTCCTGTTAGTTCCTCTGTTCAGACGCAACTTATCAGAGAGGAACTCTCCTACTTTAATTTTTTACCTCTGATCCTTCATATAGCCTCCCAATTAACCATATTACTGTATGAATTGATGCAAAAGCTTACTCTGCTGCATACTTTCTCTTCACCAAAGGAATTTTCTTTTTGCTTCCTTCTGAATCTTTATTGTTCAATTAATGTTGTCAAATTTTATTTATTTATTCATGCATTTATTTAAAAGCTCCAGACAGTTTACAATCTTGCAAAAGAAAAACAGCAAATATATAAGATAGAATTAATACAATTTACAGCTCTGACGTCAATAAAGTAGTAAAAATAATATTACAAAAGAATACCATACATAAAATCCACACTCAGTATTTATAAGACTTTTTTTTTTTAGGAATAACAAAGTAGAATTACTTGATAGAAGGAAGTGGACAGAATACAGGTGATATTCCATGGAGGAATAAAAGTTGCATAAGTATGAAGAACATAATTGTCAAGTGAGGGTTTGACATGGGCAGGACCAGATCTTTAGTAGATAATGTTTAAGTTCTTGTTTAAACAGGTACTTCTGGGGAATGCTTCTTATATTGAGAGGAAGTGTGTTCCAAGCATGCACTACAGGGTATTTATAGAGGGACTTTCCAATATTTTTGTTAGGTTTGCAGTAATCCAAGATGTATTTGTCAGTTGTATGAAGGAGACGATGTGGGGATCAGTGCAGTTTTGCCTCCCCTTCATAAAATCTCACTAATCCATATCTACCAGTTTTGTCAACACATTTTTTATTCTTTTAGCTATTGTAGACATAAACACTTTATAATCATGGTTTAAAATTGAAATAGGCGTAGGCAGGACTGATTCCGAACTTTGCGCCAGTTACTGGAGATTATACTCTGACTCAATGTAACACTACAAACAGTAAGTAAGTACTTGAAAATAACAGAACAATGGCTGAATTTAACTTAAAATTGAGTAGTATATAGTGTATGAACAGACTTTCACAGTTACACAAAATAAATTATTTCATCATAAGTATGTTATGGAATATCTTTATTGAAATCCTACTACCTGGACAAACAACATTTTCTGACAAGGTAGACTGTAGTTTCACAGAAAGTTTTGTGAGATGTTGTTACAGGTAGAAAGTATGGATCACTGGACATGTGAAAACAGAAATCAAATGGAGGCTGGCTTTGCAAATGTATTTGGATGAAATGAAGGCAGTTAGCCTTTTTTCTTTTCAATTTCCATATGTCTGTAAAGACTGACTGTTGTCCACATGCCCTTATTCAGTGAGTCGTGGGACTGGAAACTACTGATTTAGAAGAAAAAATAAGTTAAACTTTGACTCATGGAATTGAGAAGTCCTAGTAATGGGTATATCCCATATTATGTTTTAATATGTACTGGATACATTTTTAAATACCACTGTTAGTTTGTGTTTTATTCTGTGTAGTAATATGGTCTTTGCAGCCAGCTTATTTTTCTGAGTGGAGCTGTAAAAGTCTTAGAATATTTACTCACTTATTACTGAACGCAATGCCCTGTGTGTGAGGTTCTAATTCACATTGCCTTTGTTTCCCTCTAAAGATATGGCTGTGTCCCATAGGAATATGGCTGTGTCCCATAGGAATATGGCTGTATCCCATAGGATTTGGTTACATCATGAAGTGGTTGTCAGCTAAACTGTGACCCATTAAGCCTGACTAAGTGAACAGCTGATCCTTCTTCAACTTACTCCTAAGGTATACAACCTTAGAGTTAGCTATATTAGTTAATTAGTTAAGAGAGTGCATTGGGGGGCATGGGGCTTGCTCTTTATGATAAAATAATTGTATGTAAATATTTGCTCACTGAACTGGAGTCTAAGGGTAGTGATTCAGTGAGAAATCACTCGAAGATGTGATCATCAGTCATACTCCATCGGCTGTCTGATGCTGTAATATGAGACTAATTGATCTTATTAGAGGTCTGGTAACTGTAAATGACTAGGATACTCATAAAGCTACCACTTGTAAGAAGAAATGAGTTGCAGTGAACACTACTGCTGCCTCACCACACCATTGTACTCTTTCTTTCTAATTGCTTTTTTTTTGTAGACTTTGAATTTTTGTCCCTGTATCCTTGTGGATTTCCTGTGATAATAATGATTTTCTCCTGCCTCTAGAAAACAAGTTATCTAGCTTAATTTGATACTGAAAGAAAAGTCTTTAGATGAGTATTTTGATAATGTCCTCCTTGGATGGCACTGTAATTGAGATTTTGGCTACAAAAAAATGGTCAAGTAACTAAATCAAATCAAGTAAATAAATAAATAAAACAAGATCATTCCAGTAAGGGATTCATTATCTAGCAGCCATATATGAGAGCTTCACATTTGTGAAAAACAGTTTTATCATTCTCATGAACACAATGCTATTTCATTTTGACATAGTTGTTTAATTTTTACTGTCATCAACTCCTTTCCTCATTTTCACATGGGAGCTGGCCTGGCATATCAACATCAGTTAATGTGACCAAATAACCCAAAGCCATTGTTTATATCAATGAGTGGCTATGCCAAAAAGTTTTCAGATTCTTACCTTCTTTTTGTTTTGTCAATAGCCAACAGCTTCACATTGACATTAAATTAACAATAAGTAATAATAACGAATTAGTTACTAAATATCCAGAGATTAATTTATTTATTGTATGTATGTGTGTGTGTGTGTGTGTGTGTGTGTGTGTGTGTGTGTGTGTGTGTGTGTGTGTGTGTGTGTGTGTGTGTGTGTGTGTGTGTGTGTGTGTGTGTGTGTGTGTGTGTGCATTGGTCTATCTGTCTATGTGCTGACCTGCCACTTCCGGGCAAATTCTTTGTTGTCATAAGCTGAATATAATTTCCTATACAGCTGATTGATTGTGCAGACATAATGTTTAGATTTAAAAATGTGAATACAAAAGGAAATGAAAGGATTTGAAATGCTTTGCTAATTGCACAGAAGAAGCTTTACTTGAAAAACAGTTTTGGATAACAAAGAAAAAGTTCTTGCTGAAAGGCTACCAATGATGTTTTCTTTCAAAACAGTCCTACTGGCATTCTTTAACTGATTTCAAGTTTAGAAGGCAAATGTTAGAAAAGTCAGTCTTTGCTCTGATTTTAGAAATTACTGCAAATGTTATTAACTGGAAAGAGAACACAAGAGGCAAAAAGTTGATTGTTTCAAAACTTAGAGGTAGCTTAATTACAGTGAAACTTCATCTAGAGGTAGTAATATGGCCTGATAGCTGTTATTAGTCTTCTAGATGTAATTTACTTGTTTAAATATTTAATTTTATAAACCATGTGTAATTGTGTAATTGCATGCATAATTTTCAAAGTGTATTGGTTATTATTTTTACTTTTTTCAATTTAAGAATTTAGTACTGAGTTTAAAAATATTACAGCTGATGATTACACTGTTCTCAAGTAGCACGGCTCATTTCAACATCACAGGATGTCTTACACTTCGATGCATAAGTGTTTCATCCAATGGGAACTAAATTATTTATTTATTTACTGATATCTGATTATTGGGAAAGTTCAATTGGGTAGTTGTTCATTTTCTGTGGAGGCCAAGGGAGAAAAACTCAAAAACATTTTACAAAAACATGTTAAGAATAATCATTTTAAAGCTCCAAAAATAATACAAAAGCATGCAAATAATACAAAATCATTTACAATTGAAATAATTTTACTAAATTAGATATAATGATTCAACCCTGGTTAAGAATAGATACAACTTATCTGACAATTTAATACAAAAACATACAAATAATACAAAAACATTTACAGTTGAAATCATTTTACTAAATTAGATATAATGAGTCAACACTGGTTAAAATAGATACAACTTATCTGACAATGATCTAATGATTTGGAAAAAATGTAACTGGTTTAGAGAAAGTAAAGGTAAGTCAGTATAATTTGAGCAGGAATTGCAATGTGAAGTGAAGAAAAAAGAAAACAGGGTTATGGCATATTTAGATAGATAATGTGGGGAAATAAATTGATTGAAGTTAGTGAGTAAAGGAGGGGAGTAAAAAGGTATAAGGTATGAATAGGTACTTGTACATAATTAGCTATATAGTTTTCTTTTTCTTGGGGTAAAGCAGTAACAGACCCAAATTTTGACAGGGAAGTCTTTCTTAATGGTTTTTAAGGGCAGGAGGAAGGGCATTGACCAGATGGATATAGGTAAGGAGTTCCAGGCCTTAGCAACACTGTATGAGTACAGATCATGCCTGGAGATTTAATAGGTTTGTGGACCGAAAGAAGTTTTTTTCACTGGATCATAATGACTAAGTGGGGATGTAGGTGTGTAGAATGGATTTAGTGCCTGACAAGTAGGTGGGTGTTGGATAATTTTATAGGTGGCAAGAATGTATGCATATGCTAGTTGATTGGGTAGTTCTGCTGAATCCAAGCTTTTTATTGCTATGCAGTGGTGCCTTCTGAAAAGGGTGTTTGTGCAAATTTTCCAGCTTTATTATATCATTGGTTTAAGCTTTGCTTTTTGTGATGCCTGGAGGTTGGTAAGGATGGGAGCACCCAAAAGTAATGAGAGGAAAAGGTAAGTTGTGGCATGTATTGTGTTAGTGTGGCCAAATCACCTTAGCATTGGTGAGAATGTTTTTGGCTCTATAAAGCAAACATAGTTTTTGGATATTTTGTTTTATTCAGTTTTGTATAAGCAGGATGAATGTAAGATTATCATCCACTACTATCCCTAATAAGTTACTATAAGAAGTGACTTCTTTGGTGTTTGACAGTCTGTCAGTTTAAATACTTATTTGCTCACTTGGAAAAAGTATGCAGCTGAGCAGATAAAAGTAAATATATTTAAAAAGAGTGACCAAGTTCTTGTTGTAAACCTCTACATCTTGGAAGACCTGGGCTGAAATTTAGCTACCTCACTGGGTGCTAAGTTCTGATGCTAAATAGCCGGGTGCTGGCCACACCTCCTTTGAGTTAAATATGTGCTCTATTTAATATTTCACTGACATGATCAGATATAACTCAGGACTACTAGTAAATCTTCTTCATTCATGTAAGAATCTGGCTTAGATGAAATCCCTAATTTTTCATGCTGCCTTCATGTTAGTGTTAGCAATCCTTCATGGGCCTGACAGAGATCAACAACACAGGATAATATTCCTCAGGAAAATTATATTTTATTATCATTACTCTAGTTTGGTATAAGTGCTGTTCTTATTTGTTATGTAAGTTTCAGTTCAAAACCTACCTGTCTTAGCAAATATTTAATAAAGCAACTTATCATGTCAGCAGAGTTGAACATCTTTATTAACCTTTCATTTAAAATAAGAAAGAATTGAGTTTTTGGTTTATCTGATATTCTGGTGCCTATGGTACATTTTATTTTCGAAGAAAATAGAAGTTGCAAAATGATTTGTGATATACTGAAATCACCTTTTCAAAGTAGTTATTATTTTGTTAAATGGTGCCAGCTGAACTTTATAACACTGATGTGTCTATAAAGAGCATTTATTAACACTTAAGCTACCATTAATTACGTAAGTACATGAATTATGAATCTTTCTTCTTAATTCTGGGTAATTGCTTTAGCCTGTTTCATACTGTTTGCAGAATGGACTTTTGTTTTAGATATCCTTTTAATCTGTAGCATTTTAATTCACTTATGTTCTTTTTAACCTTTTCAGTGCCAGAAGTACTCAGGATACTCCTTGGACCTGGGTATTTCACTTGAGATTAGTGACTTGATGGAAATCGTCTCTTTGTCTGATAACTATAGCTCTGTATAGTTCACTTAAGGATGTGGCCTGCTCTTATATGGCTAACCAATACTAAGCTGATCCACTGTACAGAATATCTGCAACATCAATGACAGACATTCATTGACTGCAGTGGCTCAGCTCTTGTGCTGATACACAGTACTGATGGTCAGGAATCCATAGATGCATACTATATTAACAACATAGATGTTATGGGGATGCCGCTGCAACAGTATGTGAACATTCCTAACCTAACACAAAAACCTTACACCTAGCTCAGTCACCAGCATAGCATGTCTGAAGTGAAGATTAGAATAAAACTTGGAGTGCAAGTGCTTGATGTCTTTAAAAAAATATATATTTGAAAAAATTATATAACCAAAACAAATTCAACTGTTGCTACAGATCTATTTATTATGCATCTGTCACCATAAATTCAAAAAACCTTCATCAAATAACAATCTACCGACATTTACATAATTTTAATTATTTACTGGAAAAGTAAATTCAGTTAGCCAAATTAGTTAATAGGGAAGATGAAGTTTATATCAAATGGTTTATTCTGTAAAGAAGATACCATATCAATATCTAAATCTGTCAATCCTTAAATTAGTCAATTTTTGTTTCAGTTGACATCTTTGTTGTCTGTTGAAACTGGTCTACAAGAAAGCTGACTGGGTCTTCCTCAAAACTGACACAACACCAGTGCAGGGTAATATTTCCTTTATACAGTATTGCGCAACCTTGAAAATGGTATATTTAGCATGGGGTGTTTGCAGGTACAGCTCTCTACATAGGGGTGTAGGGGGACTGACCCCTGAAAGAAACATTGTACAATTTGCATGTGCTGGGATTGTTTTTGGACATGTACACTAGACTATAGATTTCTTTCATCAGCATTTAGCCTGCTGATGTATGGAGGTTTTGATTAACTTCAGTGGATCCCTCTATGCATGAATGGCATGGTCAATGGTCACTTTCTTTTGTTAGTTGAAGATCAGAAGTGTGTGGGTTCTATTCTGAAAACAAATATATTTCAGTTAATGGAGTTTAGTGGCTAAACAAATAACATACTTACCTTTAGTGGTAGAAAACCAGAAAAGTGTCAAGTCATTTCCCTTACCAGTTGCTTGAGTTAATTTTTCCACTACTGACACTGCAGTGCAGTATGAGGAGATACAGTCCTGTGTATGTTATATTTTGAATGTGGTGTTAAATCAACATGATGTCTGCCTTGGCTGGTGATAGCTCAGTTGGAAATACAAGATATCACAGTGCTTACTGAAATGAGGGATACTTTATACTTTACTCACAAAAACAAACAAAATAAATAGATTTAAAACAACAGTTCCCAAAGAATACAGTAAAAACAAGATTGTCATAGTGGATATACACCCCCGGATTCATGAAGCTTGCACCAGGTGCAGGCGTAGCGTAGGTGGCTTAATGCCAAATATGTCCGCCGAGCGATTCAGGTACGAACCAATCCCACGTGCACTACTGGCATACGCCAGAGCTACGCAGCCCTCAGCATAGGTATGCAAATCACCCCATGCGCAGTGTCGCACCATGCTAATGAAGGCATGCAACGATTCACGAAGTGGTGCAGGTGTAGCGCAAGCCCATGGAAATGTAAACCAAAAAACACGGTTTACATTTTCCCAAACAGAACATCGGAGTTATGGAAGCGGACCACACGCATGTATTACAAAGTTAACATATGCCAATGGACAAATACACAGCCGATGGCACAAGAAAAGATGCACAACACCTAAAAAACAACATTTAATGTCATGTCCACAGTAATGCACAGTACAACCACAGGGCATGTGTGTGCAAACAGGAATACAAAGGAAATATATAAAAATGGCAGAAAATCACAATGAAAGACAAATTAGGATTGCACTATAATATGTAATGGTAGGCATGGCACACCACAAGCAAGGCGCAAGGGTTGCCAGGGGCCCGCAACAGTGTTCTGCGCTGTAACTATGAATTAGTAGTCAATGCCATGCAAATGAGGCAGGTAATACTGAATCGAAAACGTCCCGCCGGATTAAGGATGTACCTGACGGCGTCGTGCTATAACACCGAGGAGTGTATCAAAGGTGATACATGACATCAGCAGAGGGGTGTGCCACCGTATCAGTAAGCACATTGGAGCAATGCATATCTGGCCTGGCCGTTGCTAAGCAAATCTGAAGGACAGGGGTGGGGAGGAGGGTATAGAACCATTCAGCTGAGAGCACACATGGTGCCCGAAAGCGCATGTGTACAGGGATGAACTCATGCCCGAAACCCAGTTAGCAGATGCACGCGCCACGAACAATAGCACAAACAGGAAGGTCAGGGGAAGAAAAGAAGGAAATGCCGAAGCAGGGTAATTGGCGTACTAATGAGCAATTAACACCAATCAACACACAGCGGCCAATCGACAGCAGTAGACAAGCTTGCATGCAGAAACCTGCAAAACAGGATAGGGGAGGCATAGGATTGCAAAGAAAGGTGTGGAGGACCTGGAATGCAAAGATAGGAGAACTGTCATAGCAGAGCAAAGCAAACCCACAGTAGATCGGCAATAGCACACATTACACAAGATAAACCAGGTCTAGGAAAGTACAAATGAAAGCAGGCAGCTGGATGCATGCCAGCAAATGGTAGGTGTAACATGCACAAATGTAAATGGAAGGGCAGGAGGTAATTCACGGCATACAAATGTAATGCAACACCAAAGGCAGCACAATAGTGGTTTCGTAAATAAAACACAGAAGATACCCTGTAGGCACGATCGTACATACACACCCTATGACATCATCAGTGTTTGCAGCAAAACAGTATAAAGTGTGAAAGCACCCAACACACACCTGTGTATTCCCAAACACCGCACCATAGGTGTAAACAGATGGGGAACTTTTAAAATGTACATGTTGGGAGCTGCCATAACTGTGATTCATCAGCATGTGTTACAGACCGACGGTGTTGTGGAGGATGATGCCGACAACCAGCGTAGGCCTCGGAGGAGGAGAAGAGTGTTCAGACAAAGGGTAACCTACCAGGGGCTACATGATCTGGAGATAGTAGAGCGTTACAGGGTGGACAGGGACATTTTACAGCAAATAGTAGAGCTGTGCCGGCCACGCCTGAGAACCAGAAACAACAGAGGGGAACCTATCCCAGTGGACACAAAGGTATGTGTAAGCTTGCGAATACTAGCCACAGGTACCTTTCAAAGGTCAACTGGAGATATAATGGGGATCTCACAGGCATCAGCATCCAGGGTACTACACCAGTTCCTGGATGCCATGTTACCACATGCCAATGAGCATATACACTTCCCCCGAACTCAGGAGGAGTTGGCCAGCAATATGCATCACTTCCACCGTGTGGCAAACTACCCAGAGGTACTGGGTGCAATAGACTGCATGCACATACAAATTAAGTCACCACCCGGTGAGTATGGTAGGTGCTACATAAACTGCAAGGGATTCCACTCCATCAACTGCCAGGTCGTGTGCAATGCCCAGGGCATTATCATGGATGTGTGTGCTGGCAGCCCTGGAAGCTACCACGACTCCCATATCTGGCATGCCTCACAGCTGTATCAGGTATTTGTCAGGGGGGACATCCCACAAGGTCACCTTGTGGGGGATGCTGGCTATGCACTGGAGCCCTGGATGATGACCCCCATCAGAAATGCACACACACCAATGCAAGAACGCCATAATGAGGCACACGCACAAACCAGAATCATCATAGAGTGTGTGTTTGGGATGCTGAAATTACAGTTCCGGTGCTTGGACACATCTGGTGGAGCCTTGCAGTACTCTCTAGGCACGTGTGCCCACATCTTTATAGTATGTGCCATGCTGCATAATATGATCCTGCGGAAACAGCTGCAGCAGGGTCATAATGGGAGAGGGCCTCACAGCTCGCCACAAGTGCCAAGGCCAAGACAGGCACAGAGGGATCCAGACCACGGACACACTGTGCCAGCCCTAGTAGGCAGACGGAGGCATGCCCAATATGCCTACACCTTGGCAAAGAGGGAACGTATAGCACATACCTTGACAGTGTAGGCTCCCATGGACTGACACCCCTCCCCACCTGCACACAGTAACATGGATGGCACACAAACATGACCACCTGTAAATTGTGATGTATAGGTGGCCCACTGTGGAATCCTACATAGGCAGCCCTCAAACATTGTACACGCAACAGCCATGGGAACATGGAACTGTCAACACCGGAACAGTAGATGTGCCCATCAGCATCTGTCGGTGCTGTGTGTGTAGGTTCCCAGGTACATCGGTAGGTACACACCCGATTGTCAGAGGCAAAACACCAAATGGGGCAAACAGTAACACCCGTCACCACAACATCGAGTAAGCAACTGTCACGTACTGGAGCAGAGGCAATCGTGGGAGCACATGTGTGTAAGCACTGTCCTACACACAGTCATCACAGATTACCCACCGTGTTACTGAGGGGCTCCACAAGATGTAATCATGGATGTAGTGTCAGGGCAGGGGATGTACCCATGACAGGCATTAGTCACCCTGACATGCTGCATCCATGGTCGTATGAAGGTGTAGCAAATTATCGGGTGTACCTAATTGTGATATACATACCCAGTGCTGGAGTACAGTCAGTAAACATCACATGGACATACCATTAACTGGACCCATCAAGTTATAAACTAACGGAGTCTTCCATGTGAGTGTAGTGTGGAGTAACTGCTGTAGTGTACTGCACATACAAATTGGCATAATTTGTGTACAACCCCCAGATGTCCAAGTGGTACATGCAATGACTGTCGTGCATGTTCCCGGTCCCACGTCCCGCAAGGGATGTCACATAATCCCGACGGCACGGGTAATGCAATCCCGATGCAGGTCATCAGAATATGTGTAGCACACATTAGCGGGAATAAGCATTGCCCACAGCTGGTAAGCGATATTTAAATACAACTATACGGATATGCGTGAAACAGGGCTAAGTGTCACCGACCACTGTGCAGATTACGGTAAATGATGTACAGAACAGGTGACACCAGCATTAGTCACCCCTGAACAAATAGCACCTGCTCTGAAGGGTAAAATGACCGCTGCCAGGAGTGGAACAGGCAGTCATGTACACAGTCACCAAACACTATTGCTAGGCAAGATGTACGTATGGTAGGGTTGCCACAGTTCAAATGACCAATGTGGGACATACGCCAGATGTCAGCAGGACGACACACACCCGGCCAGGACAAAAGCCAGAACGACAGTGTTTTGCATAGATAAAAAGCTTATAGTCTAGTAATGGTCGCAGGTACGTGTTCCATGTCCTGTAACATGTAGGTGGGTCAGATACAGAATAAGTGTGTCATGCAACTATGACATAAACTATAGGGAATATGTTTGTCCCAAAGTCGCAGGACATCTGCTATGTTCACAAATATTTTGCAGGACACAACTGCACAAAGAGGGATTGTCCCTCGCAAAGTGGGATGGGAGGTAATCTTAACCTATGGCAGGTGTGTAATGTGACAGGTACAGACACAAACGTGCGGAGTCCAGGAAACACAGTATACACTGACAAACACACAATGAAAGGCATAGCGTGCCTGTCACCACCCCTGTCCGAGATATGTATATATATATATATATATATATATATATATATATATCTACACATATATAATACAGATAGAAAGGGCGATAGTGTGATATATGTCGATATACAAGGGGTCACTGACATCTGCAAATATATAGATAGGTCGATGACATTCTAAACACCTTTGAGGTACAAATAAACAGGATACCGCCAACTATGGAACATGTCACACACCGACACGCGTAACCAGGAGGATGAAAGACAGAAAGAACACAGTACTGGAACAGTAGAACTGCGAGCAATAGGACGATAGTAAGGACATGTAGTCACCGCTGTCTGCGGTGCAGTCCACATAGGTACCATGTACAATTGTGGTTGTGAGTGATGTAGCCTGTGTATGTGTATGTTGAGGGTGCCATGTGTGTTCCCGTGTGACTAAAGTGTGTGTGTGCATGTGTATGTGTGTGTGTGTGTGTGTGTGTGTGTGTGTGTGTGTGTGTGTGTGTCAGCATAGTGTGTCTGTAGGTGGCAACTCGGAGGTAGATGATTATGGTAGGTGTGGGTATAGCTATCCGTAGGCATGTGGTAAACACCTGTCCCACATTGGGAGGAACAGCCCCCCCTGGGCAGGTGTGTCCTGACATGAAACATTAGAAAGGGCAACTGTCCATGAGTGTAGGACATTAGTATGTCCCACATAATATGCAATAGTTGCAGGAAATACTCATGCCTGTATGTAAGAAACGGAAATGTTACATGCAAACTGATAAGTAGTGAAGGACCAAGAGCAATAGGTATGTAATGAGGATAAAAGTATGTGCTATCCTGTGTACTGACCGTGGCCATATGTCAGCCTGTAAACACCACTGTTTGACCCACAAGTGTACAACTATGGCCATATGAAAAGGTGGCAAGCCATGTGACAGAGGGTCTGACACCAACACCACTGCAATGACTGTAAATATCTGGAACAGCCATACACGGGATAGCGTTCATTTACAAATATCCCTGCACATATCGCCGTACATTCAGAGGGATGGAAGTATCAACCGCACCTGCATACCATATAGAAACCAATTAACAACGGCCCAAAGTAAATTCCTGTAATAGAAGTCTATTAAGTGATAGCACTGTAATTAGGGAAGGGGCCCACACACATATATATGGACTACGTAGAAATGCAAGCCCCACAAAACCGTATATGCTACGTACACCTGCCTACATCCCCCACACTGTAAACAGTAGCAATACAGACCGTAACCACAGCCCAAACATCTAGTTAGTCAATTACATCTGTTGAACTGTTGACATACCTTGTGAGAGACATTTAAAGGCGCCATGCAAAATTTTATCCGTCGTATAACGGAACAAACGGCGATGTTACAGGTGTTTGCAATAGTCCTATATCAGACGGGTGGGATGACAGGTACAGTCACAGGTAGAACCACATACTCAAGCCGTCACACACAATCCACGGGGGATATGACCCCAAAATAGACTTGCTCTACACAAAGCAGTTGCAATTACACACAACGAAACGCAATACAGGCCGTCTCCCCGAAGGCAGGGCAAATGGCCAATGCCCAGGTGGAGAATTTAATTATACCCCACTGCTGCCACGTAATTGGCGAATGGAGTAGCTGCACAGCTGAAGTGCATGTAATTAGTCACACCGGACCACCAATTGGCGGCAGTAAACCACATGTTGCAGGTATAGACGTATATAAGGATGACTTGCCAGATATGCAAACTGTATGCTCATACCGTATAACAGTTGAAAGAGTGATACAGAAGAGCAAGATAGAGATGAAACACCAGAACGATATCAAGGTATGTATAACACTAACTGTATGTATAGTATGTTCTGTATTACGTAATGTCAGTGTATGCATAACCTGGTTTGCAGTAATTAACAGTGTCCGCCATGCATAAAGTGGGGAATGGTATTTATGTAGTGATGTCTCGCTGATCGTACTAATGCTTGTAGAAGATGTGCGTCCAGCAGTGGGCCACATGGTAAAGAGCACAGACACCACAAGGGATGCAACACGATGACGTTAAACAGAACAATGTCATATGCCCCGCCGTCAGTGGCAGGGTATGTCCAATAAGTACGTGCCATAGCAGGGGATAGTATATGTAGATATACTGTAACAGTACGCATGTGTATGGGCATATAACATCAATGACATGTCTAAGGTGGACCCTCTGTGCAATTAATGTTGAATTATGGGATACCATGTAAAACATGTGTAATGTATAGTACAGTAGATTGATACATTAGATATGTTACACAGGAGAACAGGCATATGATGCATAACAAAGGTATCATATAGTGATGTGAGTAGTATGTAATTAAGATATGTATAAACAGTTATGATGAAATAACTATGTACTCCACTCTGTGAATTTGCAAAGGACGCAAACATTACTCCCATACTAGAATAGCAGAAGAGATGTGACAGACAAACATGAACAATGGTGGCGTGTATAATAACAGTATACATATGGCCCGTAGTCACGGGACATTGTTATAGCATGACAGCCAATCTAACTGGAAGGGCTATACCAGTAACCATGCACAAAGGACATGTAATAGCTGCACAGGTTCATAGTGGGGTACCATGCAGTCTGGCAAGTCAATGTGTAACAACAACTACAGTGTGCACACCAGTGGCACCTCTCCAGGGTAGTGTCCTGTGAACAGAAGAGCCATGTGTAACCTGCATCACTGCACAGTACAGCCACTGCAGTGATCCCTGGCGTACATGTGTCCACCATCAAGTGAGGTATCACATGAACACTGCTACTGACTGTCCATGCATGATGTACATAGGAATCATGTCCCAAAGCATGGTGAGTGTCCGGTCTGGGAATGCAACCCCCAAGCACATGCCACACACAGTCGCATGTGTGCACATATCCATGAGCATCATGTGTCATAGTGGCTATTGTGTATGTTGTGTATGCGGAGTATATCCATAAACATATTTGCAGACATGGGCCCTGTCTTTGCAGCAGATGCCACCCCTGAGTATGTAGTCTGCAAATGTGTACAGATGTGGTGTCTGTACATAAGCCGCATACATTAACAGTCGTAGCTCAATAAACATCATGGCGTTTCAATGTTGGGTTATGTAAAGCTGTTGTGTAAGGTACACCCTATGTGGGGTGTTGTACCCATGGATGTGTGTATACGTCCGGTGTTCAGAGGTACAATGGGTGCCTATGTACCAGCTACACACCCAGTACAGACATGTGTGAGCACATAGAAGGATATCCACGCCACAGTGGCAATGTGGTAATCACAGGAGTGTGTGCGACATACATGTGTCTTACAAACATGTACAATGCAACATGTATGTAGGGGACTAACACCTATGTGATAACCAGTGGGAGGATGGTGTACTGCAAAGGTGATGTTCACACCAAGTGTCATGCAGGTAGAGGCCATGCTGTTCATATCGGTATCTGTCACAGTGACACCCGTATGGATGGGGTCTGTATCAGCTGGTGGAGCAACAATGGTGCTGGGTATGCAGTGTTCTGTAAAGCTAGGCAGGGAAGTCCCCTCAGTGGTAGCCTGTACCTCAGGGAAGCATATACCGAACATGAGAGCCCCATGACTGAGGACTGTGGTAAGCCAAGTGTAACTGGATTGCAGTATGTGATATGGTATGCCACCCTCAGTGTGTGTGTCCTGTCCATTAGCCACATTGCATAACATCCGGAGACATATGTTGTGATGTGCAGGTGGATGTGTATGTAGTCAATACCAGAATGGAGAACGGTGCTGAATGGCAGTCAGAGGACAATGCAGGCTGAGTGGACACCCATGTCATCATCAACTACTCTGGCAACTGTAGGAAAGGTGTTCAACAGGTGTAGGAGGCATGCTGTGGCCCCAACAAGACCAACCCAGCTGGCATCATAGGACTGGAGCACAACAAAGATTCTATGAATGATGTCCATGATGATGTGCCCTATAGCCGTGCATAACAGTCCAGTGAGTTGTGTAGGGCAATAGTCCTAGTCATTCAGTGTGGCGCCACCTGTGAGGAGTGTTACTGTCACTGTGTGCCAGTCAGGGGCCACAATGTCTGGTACAAGGCTATTACTAAATATGGTGTCCCAGTGGGGAGACATGCTGTTCAGAGTTCTGTGGACATCACAGCCTGGGATATTGCAGGGTGACAAGGGGCCTGTGTCCTAGGACATATAGAATGCAGGTAAGTACTGTGTAGGTGTGACTGCAGGTACACCGCAATGTACCTGCAAGGAATGTGGCCCTGCAGGGAGTGAGAGGGTGTAATGTTAGCAATGAAGCCATCAGCCAGCATGTTGCCAACATCACCTGTTACTGTCATGTTCCAGAGTGACAGTTGTATGTGTGAGCAGATGTGGGTATTGCATACGACTACCGACATACCACCATAATGCCTTGTGGTACATCTCGGAATGTGTCGCAGTAATGTGTACGTAGCTAGTTATGGTGTATGTGATGTGGGATCCTGTGGCCCTACCGAGGCTGACCAGTGAGTCACCCTGCCCATGGGAATGTACACCACTGTGTAACAGCTCCCACAGTATGTCCGTGGGACTGCACCTTCAGAGTGTCGTCTGTATTCTGGTGTGTACCAGCATGACTCTGTATGGAATAGCATGAACCCCATTGTCGTGCACATGCTATTGAAGTGCACTGGGGTATGTCTCAGCATTTGCATGTGCATTGTCCACCTGCACGTGTGTCATGACAACAACTACCGCTGTCATACAACATCTGTAGTTGGTGTTGTAGTACTCATCTACTGTGTATGCCATGAAGTGTGTGGTGCCGGTATGTGGCTAACAAGGGTGGGTAGCAGATGTTCGGATTCCAACAATGAGGCGATAACCGCAGGTGTGGAACAGCAGGCACATGTTGGTAGTGTCCATGTCAAGGATACTGTTGGTCTTGGAGGTGGTGTATGGGTCGAACCAGCTGAGCGGAGGTCATGACTCACGCACAGTGTACGCCTAATATGCCAGTACATGTGCGGCTATTACAGTTAAGTGTGGGTTACTGTCAGTCTCACATTAGTAGCAGCAGTAGCTCCGGACACAGTTATATGCACGTGGAGCACCTGTGATGCATTGTGCGAAGTAACCAGCTGGGATGTGTGTACAACATAGTGGAATATGGGGACACCTCAGCTGTGGGTGTGCCAGTCCAGGTACGTGCCTGAGAGGTACTGTCTGTCTATACTCAGTCATTGCAGGTGTGCTCCGCAGAGCCAAGAGGCAGGTCCCAGTCACTGCAGAGATATTGCAGTGATGCAATATCAGGTGTGCCTTGCCTGCGTGCGTCACAGACGATGATGTCAAGCATTGTGTGACATGACCAAATGCTTCGCTAGCCAGTTCCCTTTCTGGTGGTTACTGTTATTGGGCACTGTGCAAGACAGGCAGTATAAAAGCAGCAAGAGTCAAACATGTGATCCATACTCCCAGGGCTGATAGGTGCAGGTCAACTATGCCACAGCATCATATTGTTTGGCCGGGTCTGTCAAAGTGGACGTATACTAGATGCCTATGGAATGACAGCAGAAGCATGGACAACTGTTGGGAGTGACACAGTCATTGGTAGTACAGTGGTAACAGGTCCGGATGAATGCAAAATGCTTCCCAGGGCGTGGACCACACCATCAGGGTGACAACACTGGTGGGCTATCGCATGTCCCTGCACATGTAGTCTGTGCCCTGAGTGACAACTTCAGTCACACAAACATGGAAGGGGAGTCCCATCGTACCTGCTGACTTGTGGCATGTGTGCATAGGTTATGTTGCAGAACTGGTTACTGGACAGCAGGATGTAACTGACTATTGCCTTGTGTAGCCTGCTGAGTGGAACAGCAGTGTGACTGCTGACAGTCACCTAAGACAGGTGTGTTGTGTATGTTATGACACCCTATTGGCTGTATGTGATGGGCACACATGTCTGTGGGCTATAGGTTGGTGTGGTTGTGTTGGCGATGTGGGCTGTCATTGGTGCCCACATAGAGTATGGAGGGGTACAAGGTGTCTCTGTATGTGTGGACTGTGGTGGGGATCATGTGGGACCATGTGATGTGTGGGGTGCATTGCCAATGTTGCACAACCCCATATGACTGTCAGGTGCAGTCAGGGTTGTTGACAGTATAACCCCCAGCAGGGATGCATATGTGCATTCCCCACAGGCTGTACTGTTGTATGTTGGGAGGTGTGCATTGTCTGTGGACATGAGAATAGCTCTATTGCCACATGTACAACATTGTCATCATAGTGACAGGCAATAGCATCGGTACGTGCCAGTTGGACATGCCTGTATATAAGTGGTACGTGGCAGGTGGACAGGCCATAGAAACCACCATGTCTCACGAAGTATGTGAGTGATGTGTGTACGACAGCTGTTGTACAGTTATCAAGCTGGAAATGTATGGACAGACAGTGTACCTGTCAGGACTGGTGTGAAATGGGTGCTCAACTAAGCAGTGCCCAGAAGCTCTGAACAAGTGCTGAGCATGCCCATACATTACATATAGGGTGTTGTATACTATCAACCCACAAGTGTTGACAACAGTCATGATTGGTGGCACCGCATCAGAACACTGCCTGGTATGGGCTGCAGGTCCATGAACCATTATCAATGTAGATGTTAGTAGTACAGATGTACAAGACAGTATGGATATTTGGCTACAGATGCCTGTGTATGTCACAGGAGTGTTCTACTAGTGGCCTGTTGACAGACTCGCAACTATCAAAGGTGCTGCAGTGACATGTGCATATCACACAGTGTCAGCTACAGTAAACCAGGGTTAATGTGTTGTACCCCAGCGCAGTATAGCCCATACCACACAGACAAATGTCAGCCATCTGTGTATGTGATGATGTGAATGGCCATGACCTATGGGCAATTGTTGTCACAGTGTTGTGAACAACATACAGAATGGGCTGTGTGTGTGATGTGTGTGACATATGTGCACATTCTGGTGGATGATATCAACAATGATACCACTAGGGGAATACCCCTGTACCCATTAAGAAACACCTAGGCTGTGGTCAACAGTATGGACACTGTGATAGGGATGGTGTAGTGTAGTACACCTCCCTGAGCTGGAGACATCTCCCTGGCCCTTTAGGTAGTCATCCGAGGTACCCATGACATGACAGGGTGGTATCCATGAGCACAGAGATCATTAGACAGGCATACACAGCAACCGTGTGACTAATATTGGAATACACATCACCCTCCAGGGCTAGGGCCCATGCGTGGATGGCCGATACCAGCCTCCACAATACTCACCTCCAGTATGCAGCATGCTATCCACCTTGCATACAGACATATGCCACACTATGCTGTTAGACATGCTACATGTCCATAGCCTGATCTGAAAGACATACGTCATGGACAACCACTGTCCCACGACTAGGATGGCCAGATGGTGGACAGATCCCTGTGCCATACATGTAACATACTCTCACCATACCATGCAGCCCTGTCCACATAGCTGCACATATCATTCCTGCCATACATGGTGTGATGGCCGTATGGTAGATGTAGTATTATATATCTGGATCAGTAATGTGTCACTGATGCCCCTCGTGGTGGTGTAATGGGTGTCGGATACAGCTAGGAAACCCAGCCCATACATGCTATAGCCAATAACCTTACCTGCGAATGACGTCCAATTAGCCATTGTCCCATGTCTATCACATGTGCAACACAGGTGATCCGTGGCAGGATGTTCTATCATCTATCTGGATCAGTAATGTGTCACTGATGCCCCTCGTGGTGGCATAATGGGTGTCAGATACAGCTAGGAAACCCAGCCCGTACATGCTATAGCCGATAACCTTACCTGTGAATGACGTCCGACTAGCCATTGTCCCATGTCTATCACATGTGCAACACAGGTGATCCATGGCAGGATGTTGAACAGCTGTGCAGTGTAGATGTCTATGGAAAAACAGATGCATGTACAGGTTTCCATGCGTACTTGGTGCATTGTCACTGCCCAAGTCCAGTAAGGCTGTGTCTGTGTTGATATGTGACATATCCACAGCATCTAGGTCAACAGTATTACCGTGGATACATCAGGCATGGGTAGATAGGTAAGAACACCAGTGCATGCAAGCAGACATGTCCACATGGAGACTGACGTCACATGCAGTAGGAACACTAATGAGGTGGCACACATATATGGGGATGATATCCAATGCATACTGGGTGTTACATGTGTGGGACACATACATGCCAGTTGTGTTAGTGTCATGTTGATTTGCAAAGATAACTGTGCGAATGTACTAGAATGTATGTGCAGCAGTATCACTGTACATATCTATAAATGTGACCTGTCACCTTCATCATGTCTTACAGATAATGCCACGTACACGCCTACCAGCATATAGCCAACAGGAGGATGATGTTGTAATACCGTACCTCCATGACAACTATGAGGTGTTATTTAGCCACGTGCCACAGCATGCACAGCAGCAGGATGACCTGTGGCAGGATCTTCGCAGGAGGGTCAACGAAGTGGGAGGCCACAACTGCACCTACCAGCAGGTGCGCAGACACTGCACGGACCACATACATCATGCAAAACAGCGTGCCACTGCAATTGCTAGGGAACAAGGTGGTACGGGTGGTGGGCCACCAACCCAGCCTCCACTCACACACACAGAAGAGCTACTGGCCAGTCTGGGAACACCCTCGGAACAGCCCCCACAAACAGTAGCTGCCATCGTGGAGGTGGGTGTCTCCCAACCAATGAGCCTGGAGTTGCCTGGTAAGTCAGTACTGAACATATGGCCAGTATATCCCACGTACATGCATGTGTCAGTGTACATCATGTAATGTAACAACATATGCAAGGTATGTGGACACACATGCTTCATGCTACCCTGTGTCAGCACCATACCTCTGAACTGTACGGGTATTTGCAGGATGTCCAGATGTCTGCCTCATATTGTCGGTGTGTTCCCCTGAATATCTGTCCTTTTCTGGCAAATAGCTGAGGAATGGAGTCATTAAATGATGACATACAGTAGTGTTTATGACTGCACATTCCGTTGCAAACACATGTGCATGCAAACCTATTGGTCTATCAAATATCCAGGTTAGTAAGAGCAATATGTCACAGTTGTCCCTATATGTCCCCCATCATAGTAGGCTTTGTCCATATTCATTGTTTTAAGAGGTTGAGAGGTATGGTATGCACACATGTGCTGACTATATGCTATTGTACAGGCAAATGTGTTAACCTGCACTGTGCACCCTGTGACTGTCATACAGTCATAGATAATGTTCATACTGCTGTGTCACCCTATACAGGTACCTCTGGCATGCTGCACAGACAAGAGTCCATTGCAGGTGAGTCTATCATCAGTATCAGGCATGTCAAAGCATAGATCTATTCGCCATGTGGCCAGTTAATACATGGATATACAGGTTGCATCACCCATCATCCACACAGGCCACCCATGTGCAATATGTACAACTGAAATGATACACAGACATGAAACTACAGTATTTGTCATTGCTACATGTGTGTCCAGTTGTGCATACAACAGTGGAGGTGTTCTACAATGGAGGCATATGTACTATACAGTGGAACAACATGTGTGGTACACAAACCAGTACTGCACAGTGAGCAGTGATATGGGCAGACCACAGGCATCACCATTGTGTTATATGCCCCTGCAATGGTTTCACACATTGTGATGTTCCATCCGACATGTCTGAGACACGTAGTGTTTTGGTTGCAATATTGTCACAATTTCCCATAACCCATACCCCACATACCACACATACACCTGTTGTCTGCATAGCCCTGTGGATGGTGACATAACCAACATCTATGGGTGTATGTCATATGGGACAACACAGACATGTGTGATAGATGGCCATCACATACATGACCAACACATGTGCACACATGGCCATGAGGGATGGCCAGAGACACGTAGCCACACAGAAGAGGGGATGTGGATACACCCGGTCCCCCTTTGTCCAAACATGGTCCAAGTACAGCCATACTAGACTGATTGTACAGGTGATGTGGTACGCTGCACATCATAAATGCCTGTGCACAGCTAGTGGAGGTGTCAGTGACATGTACCTCATAAGATGTGTTGAACATGATGCCTGTGTCATAGCATGATGGTAGTCACCTTCACAGATTCCAATGACAGTGACACCAGGCCACAGACACTGTACTTTTCCCCCCTGCCGTAGGACATCACTGTTAGCTGTGCACCACGTGTGTGTGGTACATCAATGTCATGTGTGAAATGGTGATGCCACAGGTCCGCTATGTGTGGACATGGTTTCCAGGCAGCTAACACTCTGTAGTCATCGTGCAGGTGTGTCATCTGTATGTCCGCCAGTGACCTGTCACATGACACAGCATGGTTGGGTGTGTATACACCACAGCATCGTAGGTCACAATCCACAGGTATGTCATGGGTATGCATGCAGTTCTGGATATGCAATGTGTACATAACATGCACTGTTAAGCAATATAGACGCCTCATGATGCCATGCAATGGCACAGTGTCTGTACATCACACTGCACAGCAATGCAGATGACCCAGTCCCGTACCATGCCCATGCACATTTGCTCAACATGCATTCTATCTGTAGGGCATATGGACAACACCACAATGTGATACCCAGTACGATGCTGTACATGTGTCATGACACCATTGTGTCAGGCATGCATGCATGTTAATGAACATGTCAGCAGATTACATGTCAAGGTCATATTAGCCATGTGTACTGTTATCCTGTTCTGGTCCACATGGTGTATCATGGGGATGCATGCATACTACCATGATCGTGTGAATTGCATGGATAATGATATGACATCTGCCTGCTGTAGTGTGCATTCCAGGGGGTATGCTTACAAACACTATTGATGTCTGAGCTGCATGCTGTCAGCTGTATCACAAGCATGCTGTATGCCATCTGTCATCTCACATGCATGGTGTATCAGTGTGTGTGTCAGTGTGTCAGTGTGTGTGTGTCGGTGTGTCAGTGTGTGTGTTGGTGTGTGTGTCAGTGTGTCAGTGTGTCAGTGTGTGTGTCAGTGTGTCAGTGTGTGTCAGTGTGTCAATGTGTGTGTGTGTCAGTGTGTCAGTGTGTGTGTGTCTATTGTAATGTAGAGTATTTCTTTGCATTCATAGGTGATGTAGGTGCATTACCCTCCTGCGGTCCATCTGATAGTGCCCCCACAGATACTAGCAGTGATGAACATATGAACGAGGTACAGGCAAGGATGTCAGGGGCGGAATCTTTGCCAACGGTTGCCATCCCAGCTATGTCCCCCTCTTCCCCGCACACAGTTCAGCTGCCAACACATACTGCATCTACAGTGGCCATAGAGGAAGGACAGTCAGCATTTGTTAGCGTTGAACAGGAATGTGTGGTGGCTACAGAAGGTGTGTCTCCACACCATGGTGGCAGTATACTGACTGCAGATGTGCCACTCAGGCATGTGGCTGGTGCTGCTTGTAGGAGGACCTCTGGCAGACATACACCTGCAGGACATAGCGCAGCAGCTGGGATCACCTGACACATGTTCCAGACTGTAATGGTGGCACAGGTACGTGCTGAATGACAGAACAGAGAAGGGCAGAGACTGCAGAGGGCTGCAATCAGTACCCTAAACAACAACATCCAGGCATTGGCAGGTGCTCAACAGCAGCTTGCTGATGTTCTGGACAGGCGATTGGGTGACATGGTCAAAATCCTCGATCGTGGCATGGCGATCAGTGAGCATGAGCTGACTGTGCTGGAGCATGTGGTAGGAGTGAGGCATAGGACACATGGATGTAGGCCAGCTACACCACCTATTTCAGGTCAACGTGAGCGTGCCACCTCACATGGCCGCTCCCATAGTGCCGGTAGCAGTAGCAGTGCAGCTGTGCTGCGATGTCCACACCAGGTCACAGCAGGTCATGTGGACGTGGCCCTGGACGTTCCTGGCGGGGACATGGTTCCAGTGGCCATGTGTCGTCAGACAGTAGCCATTCTGTACCTCTGCCTGGTAGTGCCCGTGCAACCCCTGGCAGGCACAGGACACGTGGCCATGTCCAGTCACAGTGAGCTGTACAACCTGGTCTGTACAATCTGGAGCTGTCCATAATACCCTTGTGTAGGCCTCACAAATGACAGAACTGTGTACACACATACACTCACACAGCAAACACAACTGTAGGGCTCCACAACGCCCACATGCATACGGAACAGACATGTCCATTCAAATCACTGGCCCTTACCCGCACACATGATGTCATCCATTGGAGCAGCCTATGCCCCTGGCAAACAGTATCACCCTGTGCATATGATGAAGCCTGTGCCGCGTCCCTGTCATCCACACCATTGGTGCAGGGATATGCTCATATGGTCTGATGCACAGAGTGAACAGAATAGTGAGAGGTGTATCTAACATTACTTGTGTATGCATATTGAGGGATGTGTATGTTGCATTGGACATGTGTGAATACTGAGAGATGTGTAAGTGACATCAGTGGTGTACTGTCAACATGCACCAGTCATACCATGTAGACCAGGTGCAGCATGCATTGTGATATGTTCACAGTATGTGTCTCGGTTACAACAGTAACAGCATGTTGGTAATGCCCTGGTTCCCTCCTATGGTGTACTGGCATGTGCCTACAGGTAGCAGTGTTTGCAGTCCCCCATGTGTAACTGTGGAGTACTCACAAGTACGTATGGCAATATCAGCATGTTAAACATACCCTCAACCTGACTGTTGGACAGTCGAACATGACACAGATGTCCGAACATGACACAGATGTCCGCACATATACTGCACCTGAAGCATGTGGTCAGTTGAACAGGCTACAGCAGACAGAGATGTGACATACATACCGGGAAACATTACAGGTATGTTGACATGGTGCAGTAGTTGTACACAGTGGTCAGGTAAATGATAACGTTAGACACCACCTGATAGCATGAGACCACACTGTGTAGCAGTAATAACCCTGTCACAGTACAGGAACATGGCCACATTCACGGGGTCTACAGCACTATAACACATCCCATAGTGTTCATGTGTGGACCCTTGCCTATGTGGTCATCACCCACACAGTACTTTGCACCCACACAATGTGGCACAGAGAAGGAACATGCACAGGTACCCAGTATGGCTGGGACCGATGGCATCAACAGGGTAGTAGACTCCATCACCATGAGGGGTTAGTGATCCTGTTTCCACAGTATGGTAGCATACACCCTCACACCAAGCACCAGACAGCCATACATACATACATACATACACACATACACACCGTGCTGACCAGATATGTGTGTACGGATAGCCGATGTGTGTGATGCACCACACCTGCCGACCTCATGCTTTCCACACTGCAGTATGTACAGATCTCTACAACGGTGTACAGGGATGTGTTACATTTGAGATGTAGTCCCCACCATATGTGGCATGTGTGGTCACACAAGTGGACACACATGGCAGTGCTGGGAATGATACACCTGCCATATGATGATCCGTTTGATAGACATGCAGTGGTACTGTCCGCAGTATGTGTACCAACGATATGTCTGGCAATAGTGTGGCTATGTGCACATGGGAGGATGTCAGTGATACAGATGTCATGTGACATACAGTTGGGTACACCTGACCGCTGTGTATGCGTTAAGTCATCACCATCAAGTAACAGTGACATAGCGTACTGTTTGCACATGGCATGGTAGGGTGGCGTGTGACACACCTGTGAGCCATCCCCAGCACACATACATCTACACAGGTGGATCACCACTTTATGTACACAGATCCCTCCATACGTGATGTACAACCAACTGTACTGTCTGTATGTCACCATATACAGGTGTCAATGATGGGGCTGCATTGCAACTGCATGTTGTAGTTAGGCACAGCTGTGTTACGGACATTGGCCACTGCACATACATGGTTGCTGCATGCACAGTTCAGATTGTACATGTGCGTTGGTCCTACATGTGTCTCCTCTAGCCATGTTTGTATGCATTGCTATTGGTGGACATGTGTGTTGACATACATGACACATGGACTATGGTATGATATCATGGGTGTCATGGGCGACTGCTACAGGGGAATGTGTCCTCCATCAGCATTGCTACCTCCTGTACTGTGAGCATTCAACAGACATGGACCCACCTTCCATTTGCATGTGTATGATTGCTTAGGCCACTCTTCTGCACGGGGGACAGCAAAGGCTTAGCTATGTACATATGTGTTGTGTGTGTGGTCCATGCACACATCCACTGCAATCACATGTTTGACATATCCAAACATGTGTGTTCATTGGTGTACAGCAACACTCATCTGTCACAGCTGTGTAAGACCCAGGGCCCCTGGTATGTCTTGAGCTGACATGGTCATGTATAGTGGTATACTTGCAATGCATAACACCTGTTGGAACCCTGTCAGTACATGTGTACCCTGCACAGTTGCTGTAGACCTCTGTACAGTCCACTGGTCATGTGTCACACGATGTTGTGGTAATGTATGGCTGTGTACTGCTGCAGCAATGATGTGGTGATGTCTCGAGGGCTACAGTGTAGACTGTGGTGTGTACGTCTGGGATCTGCACCTGTGATAGCTGTGATGGCAGCTGAGTGTGTACTGGTCACTGCATGTGTGTGACCGCTCTGTGCGTGGGGACAGTTATACCTTACTGTGCCCTTCCGTGGCTAGACTCCATCTGCATGCAAGACGGCCCTTTGCAACTGCTAAGTGTGTGAGCATGCCCAGTACGCTGTTGTGTAGATGGGCACACATGACAGTCCCAACTGAGCCCTTGTGAGTTGAGATTCCGTCTGCATGCAAGACAGCCCTTTGCAACTGCTAAGTGTGTGAGCATGTCCAGTACACTGTTGTGTAGATGGACACACATGACAGTCCCAACTGAGCCCTTGCGAGTTGAGATTCTGTCTGCATGCAGGATGGCCCTTTGCAACTGTGTGAGCATGCCCAGTATGCTGTTGTGTAGATAGACACACATGACAGTCCCAAATGAGCCCTTGCGAGTTGAGATTCCGTCTGCATGCAAGATGGCCCTTTGCAACTGCTAAGTGTGTGAGCATGTCCAGTATGCCATTGTGTAGATCGACATACAGTACAGTCCGAACGGACATGTATTACTAAGCGTGTGGCCATGCCCAGTGACACCTTGTGTCAGTGATGTCCCTCTGTGCATGGCCGTTGACATCCTGTATAGCCATGGTAGTCATCCAGGCAACAGATGTCCATTTTCAATGTCACGATGGTTGCCTACTGAGTACACACTGGTCGACTATCTTGTAGGGTGTACTGTCTGTGGGGCGTCCCGTGACTATGTCATGTTGTTGTGGTCACCGTAAATCTTACGTTGCCACGATCACACCACTGCCGTGTGTTTGTCTACGTGTACCGTGGGACAGTAATATGTCTGTATGCTTTCAGACTGCTCACTCTCTATACAATCCCTGTCGGCGTCCTTGTCAGTGCGGATGATGACACACGCCTAGAAGTATGCCTCTGGGACGGCTGTGTTTATTAATCTCGGTAGCATGTTCTGTAAATGTGTCTTGCTGTAGTGTGTTTGGGTAGTTAGGTGAATGTTTGACTCCCAGCCCTGCCAAGTGTGTGTGTGTGTGTGTGTGTGTGTGTGTGTGTGTGTGTGTGTGTGTGTGTGTGTGTGTGTGTGTGTTTGCGCGTATGCTCCCATCCACCTGGGGACTCAGTCTTGCTTTTAAATGCCTCACACCACAGCAGTTTCCTACCGACGTCTTTGCCTTTGCAGATGATGACATGCACCTAGATGTCTGCCTCTGGGACTGCTGTGCTTAGTAATCTCGGTAGCGCGTTCTGTAAATGCATAATGCTGTAGTGTGTTAGGGTAGTTAGGTGTATGTTTGACTCCCAGCCCTGCCAAGTGTGTGTGTGTGTGTGTGTGTGTGTGTGTGTGTGTGTGTGTGTGTGTGTGTGTGTGTTTGTGCGCATGCTCCCGTGTGCCTGGGGACTCAGTCTTGCTTTTAGATGCCTCACACCACAGCAGTTTCCTACTGACGTCTTTGCGGATGATGACACTCACCTAGATGTCTGCCTCTGGGACTGCTGTGCTTAGTAATGTCGGCAGCACGTTCTGTAAATGCATCATGCTGTAGAGTGTTAGGGTAGTTAGGTGTATGTTTGACTCCCAGCCCTGCCGTGTGTTTGTGTTTGCGCGCATGCTCCCGTCCGCCTGGGGACTCAGTCTTGCTTTTAGACGCCTCTCACCACAGCAGTTTCCTACTAACGTCTTTGTTTTTGTGGATGCTGACACGCACCTAGATGTCTGCCTCTGGGACTGCTGTGCTTAGTAATGTCGGTAGCACGTTCTGTAAATGCATCATGCTGTAGAGTGTTAGGGTAGTTAGGTGTATGTTTGACTCCCAGCCCTGCCGTGTGTTTGTGTTTGCGCGCATGCTCCCGTCCGCCTGGGGACTCAGTCTTGCTTTTAGACGCCTCTCACCACAGCAGTTTCCTACCGACGTCTTTGTCTTTGTGGATGATGACACGCACCTAGATGTCTGCCTCTGGGACTGCTGTGCTTAGTAATGTTGGTAGCACGTTCTCTAAATGATCATGCTGTAGAGTGTTAGGGTAGTTAGGTGTATGTTTGACTCCCAGCCCTGCCGTGTGTTTGTGTTTGCGCACATGCTCCCATCCACCTGGGGACTCAGTCTTGCTTTTAGATGCCTCACACCACAGCAGTTTCCTACTGACGTCTTTGCCTTTGCGGATGATGACACGCACCTAAATGTCTGCCTCTGGGACTGCTGTGCTTAGTAATGTCGGTAGTGCGTTCTGTAAATGCGTCATGCTGTAGTGTGTTAGGGTAGTTAGGTGTATGTTTGACTCCCAGCCCTGCCAGGTGTTTGTGTGTGTGTGTGTGTGTGTGTGTGTGTGTGTGTGTGTGTGTGTGTGTGTGTTTCCAGCTGCATGACAAAAGTACATTGCTTTTACAGTATTCACTCTCCATAACATCCGTGCAGCGTCTTTGCCTTTGATGCTGCTGTCCGCAGGCTAGACATGTGCCTGTGTGAATCATGTGAGCCACTGATCACGGTAGCGCATTCTGTAACTGCGTAATGCTATCGTGTGGTACAGTGCTTACATTTGTGTTCTGCTCCCAACCCTGCCACGTGTGTGTGTGTGTGTGTGTGTGTGTGTGTGTGTGTGTGTGTGTGTGTGTGTGTGTATATCTATCTACATATATATATATATATATATATATATATATATATATATATATATATGTATGTATATAGCTATATATATATGTATATATCTATATATATATATATATATATATATATATATATATATATATATATATATATATATATATATATATATATATAATGTATATGGTATATAGATATGTATGTTGGGAGTTTCACTCCTGAATGTGCTGCATTATCTGTATGTGAGCACCTTAGATGTACGTACATCTGCTATGGCTCTGTGATAGTGCACATACTGTGTGCTGTAGTGATCATGGGCTATACATGTGTAGTGACCGGTTATTGTGTTGCTGGGTATTACACGGGCATTGGAAACAATGTTAGTACAGCACCTTTGAATGGTCGTATGCAGATCTCGGCAACAGTCAGCAGTGGTTATTACATTGGAGTGTGAGTATGGCTCATATCCGTCTGTAGTAACAAACAATTCTATGCACCTCAGGTTAACATTACAGACTCACGTTTATCCAGAGGTTGTGGTACAGATCCCAGGACTGTATGTGTAGACATTGACAGGTGCAGGACTGGGTTGTGTTGGATGCATGGAGGGGTGTCCATGGCCAGTAATGGGGATCTCTACATCCTGGCAGGTACAGTCTGTGAATGTCCCACAACCTCCTGTATATGGCTGACACATGCTGTACCTGTGTATATGCAGACACACACACTTACCACAAACAGCGATGGCTATCACATATACACACCCATTGCACCACCATTGGGCCATGCAATAACCATTGTCCCTCACACACACACACACCTACGTGTACATTGGATGGCTCAATGACAGCTCTGGAAATGTTAACACCACACCCTGTGCATATGATGTCACCTGTACCACCACCTGTGATGTGTAACATTGATGCAGTATCTGACTAACCTGGTGCTGCTGCACACGGTGGCTTTATTCCACTGTATTGATGTTAGCATGCTGTTTACACACATTGTGTTACTTCCAGGTGTATATCAGCAGGCATGATGCATTGCAGCTATGACCATCACTGTAGCATAGTTTACAGCACTGTTACTTCTGATGATGTATTCTCCATCCATGTGCCATTTCACTGATGTGTGTAGTATTGGCAGCATGTGTGTCTGTGTGTGCAGTAGGTGTGTGATGTGTGTAGTACACATGTATACATGCTTACAAACACATACACGACATTACACGGGCTTCACCATTCGTACACTAGCTTACTCGTTCTTCCACACTCCACACGCGCACACGGGCTAACACACATGCACACATGCTTACTCAGGCTTACTGGCGCGCACGGGCACAGACACACTGTGGGCAGGTTTGCAGGTCACATCGGTGGTATCCATGGCGTACACCGTCAGTCTCCTGATGTTTCCTAGGATAGCTCATGACACGCCTCTTCCACTGAGTACTGACAGCACACATGTGACACTGCTCGAGTGAGGTTACAGTGTTTTATACATACACACTCATGTTGTCACCTATCTTCTACTTTAATAGTCCCCTTAACCTACACTACACTGTAGAGGCTTGGCCCATATGGCATGACATGTTGTGATTCACTATCCTCAGCCTCACTTGCCTCACATTGCCTACAAATGCTTTGCTACATCTCTGACAGAGAGCTTCCACACATAAGAACCAGTACACAGTAGCCATGTTGTCTCCAGCTTGCCATTCATCTGCATGGCGTACTAACATCTAACTAAACCTACATTTTGTATGTATATTATACATATGTCTTGTTTTGAAGTGCAGCACGTTCTCGTGGCACTGCTCTATGCTTCCACACCAGGGATCGGGGGAGGACAACTACTGGTTTATTGATATCCAATAGACAAAGCCACCAGTGGCCTTGGACTTGGACATTGGCATGCTTCTTCGACTGTATTCATACTGTATTTGCAGCTGTCATTGCTCCGTTTAGCAACGTGCAAAATGTTAGTCGCTTAACATCTGGGTACATTTCTGCACATAACTCTGCTCTTGCACGGACAGCTTACTGTTTCCTGTATCGCGTAATTACATAATTTGCATAGCTTACACATACAAATGGGGTATGTTGCAAATCCCAACATTGTCCGTGCAATGTTTGTGTTACGGGCGGACTTGCACGCCCCTATGGGTGTTTGCTGAACAGCCTAGTAGTCATCTTACCTTGCTGTACTCTCGCTCAATCCATACACGCCGGAGGCTTCATGTATCATGGCCTAGGCTTTGCTGTGTGCTATGTCTAGTTGTGGTGTATGCATGGCTGTGGGTATGTCCCACTGTCATCATTGGTAAAGGTGACGCCCTATAGGTACTTCATGTAGACTGCTGTGTCATTTGACATGTCAGCACATACCTGCGGCCAATACTGAACATCCTACTGCAGCGCTTTTCATACCTTCTGAGTTATCTTGCGGTCGATAATGCTGTTTCCTCAGACATGTATCTGTTTCTGATCATACCTATCAACCTCCTAGAGCAAAACATCTGTACAAAGCCTAACATGATGGGGGGACAAATAGGGGAAGATTATACATATTGCTCTTACAAACATAGATAGTTGACAGTATTATAGGTTTTGCATTAGTATGACCTTTCTGGGGGATTTGGGGTCTTAAACTCATATGTTTATCATTATTTAATGATGTCAGTTCTCAGGTATTTGGCAGACAGGTACAGATTGTAAGAGGAACACACCGCACACATATGAGGCATACATCTTTACATTCGTACAGTTGCGAGGTATGTTTCTGATACTGGAAATCAATATTCTTACACCAATACACACAATACATGGCGCCATCACAGGCCAGTTGCCATTACATTCATATTGCAGGACACACCCACCTAGAGGGTTATATTCCTCACACAGGCCAACAGGTGCTTATCCACACTAATTATTCTATCATGTACCTTATGTGTACGCCGGTATTTGCGCTTTCCATCAGTGGCAGAGCTCACATACGAGTATGGGGGACTGGACACTGTATCAGTGACACTGCATGACACCCTGAGGGACACATGTCTTTTGAGGTTACTAACCTTCCACATTGACTTTCACAGGGCATACGTTGTCATTCACATTTGTGGAAATACATGCTTTTGACTTGTACATGTTTTGTCATTTGTCCTGATGTCTTTCTTCTCACCTGTCCACCCAGTATCACTAGTTCTGTACATTTAATTAGGATGGGTTACCTTCATACCTCTCACCTGTACACATTATGGGTATATGCCCTGAGGTTTTACCTATGATTCTGTTACATTTGTTATGATAATGTGCCTTTCTGGTAGATTGCTGGCAAGGCGTGACGGACTGTGCGGTTAGGTAATCATGACTGACATTCTTATTTCATGATTACTAACTCTCATAACAGTCATATTCCTGACTACGCAATTATTATATCAATGTTCTGACTTTGTCTGGGGTATATTTAATATAGTCCCTATTTGTCTTTCATGTACTATGCCTTAGTCCAGCTGTGTTATTCTGACATTTTGGCAGGTATGGTTACCATCTTAGTCGTACGCATGTCCATCCATGATAATCGCCTACATGACACTGATATAGGTCCCTACGTCTTCCCCCAATGGTTTACACAATATCCAGTAGATGGGTTGCACCTTTTTGGAGGATATAGGCGTATGCTATACCCACATAGGTATATTGATCACTCCCATTGGGCGTACCTAAGAGATCTGTGCCAACCAACACCTTGGCCCATTTCTGCATACCCATGATTCCCATACCTGACACCTTTCCATAGTACCCATTAGACATGTTTAATGTGAGTGATAATAAAGTGTGAGGACACTTGCGAGCACTCCCCACTCTGCGGATATCAGGTCGTATGTCATGCATTCTATTGACCCATGTGTTATTACCCTTGCACCTGCTACTGTTGCATGTACACCTATATCGTAGTTGCACTTGTGACTTCTTTAGCATCAATGACGGTTCACACTTCATACAGGATTAATTTTTGGGGTCCTGCAAAAGACACCTATATTCATGTTTAATGTGTAGAACTTGCAGGCCCTGTCACGCTGGTACTTTCCAGGCAATGGTTTGGAAAGCATCAGTGTATTCTCCTTTCATGCATGTCTGTCTGTCTATCCATAATAGCTATACCGTGACCTATTTATGTACATGTGTTATATGTACAGGGACATATGTTTTTTGTGTATATATCTATTCATGTATCATGTGTATATATATATATATTATATATATATGTACATATATACATATGTCTGTACATTCCTCATCTCATAATTTGCTTTGGTTTATGTCTGTGGATATATGTGTATATATATATCTCCATATCATACCTTTCAACTGTACAGATTTCCGCTGCATGTACAGCGGTTTGCCTCTTATCTTTGGTCCATTTTTCATAGCCTTGTATCTATCTGGCAAGTTAGTGGCATATCATTAAAGACTGACGTTGGTAAATAATGACAAACATTTCAGGTTACGACTTCATACCCTTCAGAGAATCCATGCTAGTGACACACCTGTTATTCTATCCACTTTCTATGTTTGTTAGGGCAATATCTGGGGATTGTCCCTATTTGTACCAGTTGTTGCCATGGTTTTGTCTGGTTTCATACTTTACAGCGTTAATAGGTATGAGCCATGTACATAGAACGTGGGGAAAACACCATTCATTTTCTATTCTGTGAGCGGATTACACACGCGCAGGCGCACTTGCATATCCTTATTGTGGGTTACATATGTTTCATAGATAATTGTGCTTACGTGAACTTTCATAATTCTGACCGTAACAGTTACATATCTGTATTCCAGTTTATGGACTGCTGCGAAACACACGTTCACCTTTACATATTTAAATGTGTGTATAGCACGAAGGCATTCATTACACTTTCAAGTTATATGTGCAGATGTTATAGGTCAACTGGGACTGCATTCACATTGGCCGGATGCCGGAACCACTATTCTATTGGTGTTCTCCCTCATTGATATGTATACCCATAGTACTTAGCTACATCAACATATGCCTCACCACTTCACCTACAACACAGGCATCCATTCTCCTGCTGGGAAAAAGGCAGTACTGCATATTACACATTCCCTATTGCCTACTGCTGTGGACTCCAGCTTCATTGTTAATCACTCTGAGGATATGCAGAACACCAAGGCATATAGACCAGCCACATGCAGGTCTTTGATTGTCAGGGTGTTCATGTAGTGATCTGGGTTTAGGCTTGTCCACCTGGTGAACGGAACTTCCCTGGCCGAGTTCAAATGTCAGACGAAGCATATGGACAGGGATTATCTCCCTATTTTGAAGTTTTACCTGTGTTTATAGACACAGGTATTTGGGCACCTGTCAGCAGCTTATTCTGTTGGCATTACATATTATGGGTGGGGTTGTTACAGTCCATACTCCACGATGAGGGGTGTTCCTATTCATATTTCACTATTACCTGTATACAGTCATACAGGGATTATTATTTTGGACATGAAGTGACTGCAGGTATGCAGTTGTACATTACACAAGTGTGAAGGGTTGTTACTGTAAATATGTACGGACCATACCACTCAACCTCTTAGAGCACCAAACCTGCGCATAACCTACACGATGGGGGGACAATTAGGGACACATTTTAATGATTGCTCTTACAAGCTTAAACGTTGATAGAATACTAGGTTTTGCATTAGCATGACTTTTCTGCAGGTTGTCGAGTCTTACACTCAGGATATTTCTCATTATTTAGTGACGTCAATCCTCAGATATTTACCACACTGGTGCAGATTGTCGGCGGCACACACCAACTCTATGGGGCGGACCTGTGGTCATTCTTAGGCTTGCCACCTTTTCAAATGCCCTAAGTGGGACATGTTCTGTAGAGATGTCAGATTTTCCAGGACAAAACATACCTACAGCCGTGCATAGTACAGAACCTTTTTTGTACATATAATAGCTTATTCTAGCAACATTGGAATTGCTTATGCTACTTCACATAACATATAGAAGTTTCATATATAAGATAACTATTTTATGCCACTATTAAAGAAAATTAGGAAATAACTTTGTCCTAAACTCTCAGGACATTTGCTATGTCTTGATTTTTTTCACAGGACACAACTGCCTACAGAGGGACTGTTACTCGCAAAGTGGGACAGGTGGTGACCCTAGTCATTCTGCGAATATCCGGACAGTTGAGTGGTATGGCACGGACCTCTGTAATATGCTGTTGTGTTCTGGCACAGCAGTAGCTCAGCATTACAGACTGCAGTCGGAACAGACAGTTGGGTTTCAGACTTCATACTCCAGACATTAATGCCAATGTGCAAACTGCTATTCTATCAAATGTCTATGTTTCTAAGAGCTATCTTTACAGATTGTCCCTGTTTTTGGACCTTTGGCTCTGTCCAGATATCTTGCTCACACAGGTTGACAGGTATGGTTGGTCATGACTGCACACAGTCAGTGTCCCTCACACTTGATCAGGGTTGACCTGTTTACGTCAGTGTCTTCCTCACCCTCATGCCATTTTCCACTTTGCAAATGTGTGCATTATATTCTCCCTCCTATTCATGTCTGGACACGTGCATCACGGGAAGGTATTTTATCCTGGGTGGTAGGTTATGCATGCCCACTTAGGGCTGGACAGTGTCATGGACCTCCACTGCACATTCTGACTTGTGTCCAGATATCTAATGGTGTGGACATCATGTTGTCATACCCATTCTACTATTTACACAAGTTGGTCATCCCATGAGGGATATCCCAAACATTGGACTAGACCAAAACTAGTTAGATAACGAAGATTTTTGTGGCTTCATGAAAATGTGCAGGGGGTTTTACATGCAGGGGATACATGGTTTGTAATCCTGACACTG
>NC_056742.1:194495820-194505820 GCF_019279795.1 Protopterus annectens
ATAAGTGCTTAAAACAGGATCCTGTATTGTATAAGCCAGTATTACTTATTGGGGTTTTTTAAGTCTTTATTGTGTGAGAGAAATACATTTGTTTTCATATTCTAAAATGTGTTTTATTACAATGCTCTTTAGCTTAGAAAACGAAGCTGAACTTCCTTAGGAATTAGGCAGAGAGTTAATAAGTGCAGTTTGGGGAAATATTACCAAAAAAAAAAAAAAGAGAGAGAGAATAAGACATACTGACACAGATCCACTGATCAGATCTGTAGAACAGAAATGAAAGGGATGCGTTCATATAATGACAGCATTCATATGACAACAATAGTTACAAGCCAGTATGCTGAATGCATCAATACATAATTAAAGTGCGATTTCATAGAGGTCTGACTGCTTTATGAAAATAGCACACCATACTGACAAAAAGTAAAATATGGTAACCATTTGATATCCCAAGACAAAGTGCAAGTCCCAGAATAGTAAGAGTGAATGAGCAAAATTGTGGAACTGTTTACTATCAGAAACTGCCTTTTCTTAGAATATTCACTTTTCTCTTAGGTATAGCTCAGAGTTGTTATGTGTATAAAATTAATCCTGAATAAAAATCACCTTAAGATCCTATCTCTGTACTCAGTCTCCTACAGGATACTGAAACACGATCTATACCTAGCATATAAGGCATCCTCAGACCCAACTTTGATGGATCTCTTGTACATCAGCAAGACAAACAGCATCAGAAACACTACCTCCAATGACCTGAACTTTGTCTGAAACATAAATAGTACCTTCTGGAGGGAATGATATGTGCCTAAAAGGATCCCCATGCTATGGAATAAGCTCCCCATCTATGTCAACTAAAGTTAATCCCTGGCCCTATTGAAAAGAAACCTTGATCGATGGATGAAAAATCACAAATTCTCCCCAGTCAAGCCCCCATGTCTCCGATGGACAGAGCATGACAGTAAGTAAATTAATCCCCAGCTGTCATATGCCCACCCACATAATCCTTAGCTACCTCTTCACTAACATACCCCATCAGATTGGCATCCAAGAAATGCAGAACAACATTGTGTTGATTTGCCTGGTTGGGCTTGGTAAAGACCCTGGTTGTCATTAGCCTAGTATGAACCAATGAGCCTATCAACCTATAAGATTAGCAGTACTCATCATTCAACCAACTCAGACATGTCCTAACCAAATTAGGTATTTGCCCCAACCACTGTACTTCATACTCATTCAGAATAGGCTGAGCCTCTGACTTAGCTGCCTCAGGCCAGTCCACTGTTGTTCTTAAGAGGCTAGGCAGGTGGTCTTCTAACTCTTTCTTAAAATACATACATCAATCCAACCACAACCTATTGTCAGCAAAATTCTTTATTTTTGCCTTTAGTAACAAAGACTGTTCTCATTCTTGGGCATTTCTTCATCTCTCAAGCCCTTTGCAGAGCTTTAATCTGACCCAATGGCAAAAACCTTGATCTACACTTATAGAGTTTGAGGTAATCTGGAAGGGAATTACTGGATTATGATGGGAACAGCTACTCTTTTATCTTCCACGCTATATCCAACAGAATCTTATCTTACAATCATTCTGCATGCTAGGGGGTAATGATCTGACCTAAAAGACAACTAATATACTACATTCTCCACAATTTAACAATCATCAGCCAAACCTACCCTCAATTAATAGTAGTTTGCTCAACCATCATTCCCAGATTAAACTGGAAAGTTGGTTATAACTCACAGGCAATAGATAAAGCTAGAAGGCTGGTAAATCAAAGTTTCCAGAGCAGCTCCATTGTTAGGAGTATCAATTGTTGAACATCAGGAACTATATGGCAAATATACCGTTTGGTTCAAAAAAGATGCAGTTAATTTATTTTCTGTTTGATTGGAGTTATTCAACTTAAATGTATCAGTTTTTAAAAGATTACTTCACAAGCTGACAGAAAAAAAGGTATCTTAAAAATTATACCTAATTGCTTACTTGTCAGACATGTAGAACTGTAATTAAAACTCGTGTCTTTCTTAATTAGTTTCATACATTTTGCAATGAGCTATTCATTTCAGTTATATTTAAAAAATCTTGGAAAAGAGGGGAACAGGTTGATGGTAGCCCAGTGGGTGGTTATTTATGGCCTCAGCCCCACTTTTGGTTATATTTCCTCCCATTTTCATTGCTTGGTATTCGATAACTAAAATACAATCCATAATGATGTTGCACATGCAGGTGCAAACTTATTGTTTAATGGTTTTGTTTATCAAATCAAATTAAATGTCATCAGGAGGGCTTTATGTCACACCACTCAATAACAACCCTGTGGTTGTATTGGTCTCAATTTAAGTTATAATTTTCAATATCAGTTGCATTGTTGATATTTGCAGTCTATATAGATGTACTTTAACTTATCTTAGGTTATCCAAAAACATATGGTCACTCCTGCTAAAGCTGGTGTGGTATGTTTTATCTGGAAACACAGCTTATAGATAATGTATACATATCATCAAAGAGAATGATACTTATTGTATTATAAATGCATAGGGATTGAAAATAGAGACCTTATATTTGCAATAGTGAGATGTTGAGTTAACATGGCACAAACAGTACAAATTGCATATATTAGTAGTAAGATGTTAATAGGTTACATTTTGGGAGGGAAAGGATGCCTGAGTATAATATAAATGGATGAGTTAGAGTAAGAAAATTTAAGATAGGAGTTGGCTGTACAGACAAGGGCTTCTCATTAGAGTTATTTACAGTAAAACCACATAGACAAGATACTAAGATACTACCTTACGGGTATAGTCACAAACGGGGTGGTGGCACCGCCATATTATACAAAGATAACCTCAACTTAAAATGGCTAATAACTAAAACCCAGTCCACAAAGATTTGGAAATCCTCGGCACTTGACTTAAAATCTACCCCAACAAAAGTATCATTCTTATACCAATCTACATACCCCTGGTAACAACCCATTCAACATTGAAAAGTTTCTCTCCTGGGTCACCTCAGTGTATAGTCATGAAACCATAATTATGGGGGACTTTAACCTAGACTGTTCCTCCTTCACCTCCGATAATTCATCTAATTTTATGAACCTCCACGGCTTCTATCAAATTATTAACTCTCCCACTAGGACTGACAAGCACAGCAAAAAACAATCTATACTGGACTGGACCTTAACAAATAAACCGTCTCTCAATTACCAATATGATTGCCTCCCAGATAACCTAAGTGATCACCATCCTACCTGCCTACTTAGACAACAAACCTATCCAAGTAAAAACATTGATTACAAATACATATGCAACAAAAAGAGTTTCTCATCTGAAGTCTTTATTACCCTCCTGCGGAAATGTGACTGGACCCCTCTCAAGCACCTCCAACTTGATCAGGCTGTTGAATACTTCAATTATAAATTCATTAATATTTTAAATAATCTAGCTCCACTAAGAAAATGCGGAACTAAATCAAAATACATAACATGACTTTCCAAAGAGACCAAGACACTTCTTAATCTAAGGGATAAAACCTGGTACCACTATCTGCACAGCAAAGAGGAAACTACTCTTCTCAGCTATCACCAACTGCACAACCATGCCAAAAAAACAAATTAAGCAAGACAAAAGAGCATACTACACAGCTGCACAAAATAAGTTCCAGCATAATCCCCACAACTTCTAGGAAGCCATCAATAACGTTCTAAAACCTGGTCACATTGCAGCTCCTGCCCCTACCATTACCAACTTGACTGATAACACTACCTCCCAGCTTAATTCTTACTTCATTAATCCCATCTAATCCCTGATACAAAATAACAATAGCACCCCCTTCCATCTTTACCAACATACACCACTAATAACCCCAATTCATTTCCTTTTAAACCTATTTAAACTAGTACCGTTAAGAAATTAGAGTCCAGGCTTAAACCATCCTAACCTGCTGCAGACCAACTTCCTAACAAATTTCTCAAAACAGCAGCAGATGAAATCTCTATTCCAATCTCCATCCTAATCAACCGGTCCATTACCGAACAATGCATCCCAAGATTATGGAAAATCTCCCACATAATCCCACTTCATAAAGTGGTACATCCATAGAACTCAGCAACTATAGGCCAATACCATCCACCCCCCCATGCAAAAATTCTGGAAAAATTCATACATACACAATTACTCCAGTACCTACTAAACAATAATCTGCTATCTCCATCCCAGCATGGTTTTAGGCCAAAGCACAGCAATACCACTGCACTTGTCAGTTTCACTGATATTATCAACCAGCTTAAAAACACTGGACTCCACATATCTGCTATATTTCTAGACATGTCAAAAGCTTTTGATACAGTCTCTCATCAGAAACGTATGAATGACTCTTGTTTGGCATCTACTTTTCCGAAGTACAAGCAAACACAGGAGGGTTATGGCTGACAAAGTTTGCAGATGACTGCAAACTGGGCGCCATAGTAGAAAACACATCTGACACAGATATCCTTCAGAAGGGTCTCACAGAAACGTATAACTGGTGCCAGAGCCATGGCCTAAAGTTAAATGCCAAAAAATGCATAGTCATACCCTTCGGGAAAAACAAGGTTACCCCTAGCTACCAAATAGGTGGCAATCCACTGAGTACAGAAGAAGTTATCAGGGACCTGGGGACCCAGGTTGATAGTAGTCTGTCATTCGACACCCATGTAGCTAAAGTAGTTAGGAAGACCTTCTACATTGCCCACCTTATCATGAAGGGATTCTCATCTAGATCAAGGGAGGTCATAGTCTCCCTATACTCATCACTCATCAGACCAATGATTGAATACAATGCCCCATTCGAATGTATCTGACCCGACACTTGCAGCAGCTGGAGAGGCCACAAAAGTTCCTCACCAAAAGGATAAAGGGTCTCAAACATCTGTCCTATGCTGCCCGACTGAAAGAACTCCAGCTCTATTCAGTCGCCACCGCTTGCTCAGAGGTGACCTTTGCCTAACATACAAGGCCATGTCAAACCCAGATTTGATGAATATGCTTCACCTCAAAAATCTAGATCCGTCAGAGCCACAAGGGCGGAGACTTAAACCTCGACACGGCTATTAATAGGACGTGCTGGAGGATAGATTCATCACCCAAAGACTCCCTATGCTGTGGAATAAAATCCCGGTATATGTGAGGCAGAGCACCTCGCTGGCCTTGTTCAAGAGAAATCTTGACCAATGGATGGGAGATCGCAGATATACCCCAGGGATTACCTCAGTGTCACTGCTCAACAGAGGCACAGCAAAATAATGGGTATAGTTCCCCATACTAAAGGGGTGGCTTAAGCCACAAAACTATGGGCTAGGCTTGTAAATGCCCTCGGGCAGATAGCCTAGTATGAACCTATGAACCTATGAATGAGTTAGCAGCCCTAAACCTATCCCAACCTGCACTATCTTGGTTTCTAAGTTATCTATCAGACCGTCGACAGGCAGTAAAATGGCATAATCGACTGTCTCCACTCTTACCTGTCACTACAGGTGTACTCAAGGTTCAGTATTTGGTCCACTATTCTTCTTTAGCTTCACTAGTAAAACCTCATCTGATACACAAAAGGCTAGAATCATACGATATGCTGACGATTCTATCCTTATTTGTTCAGCCCCCTTCTATACCTGCACTCTTACAAACAACCCAGATTGCCTTCAATTACATAGACAATTGCCTTTCTGACTCTCAAATTGTTCTTAATGTCAATAAAGCTAAACTCATGCTTTTTACTAGTAACAAGCCATCAGACTACCCACCCCCTTTCATCATCTCTTCCTCTAATAACACCACAATACAACCCCTGGAACAGACCAAGCTCCTAGGGTTGACCATAGATAATAATCTTAGATTTGACAAACACCTTGCAATAACTATCAAAAATGTGCATGTCAAGCTAGGCTCTCTCTACAGAGTCAAACCCTTCCTTACTGTCTCCACTAGACATGCCATATCCAGAACTCATCTTCTTTCCACTCTGCTGCACGCGTCCTCAATTTTCACAAACCTCAGAAAAACTGATTTAAGCAAACTCGAAACCTGCTATAATAAGATAGCAATATTTCCCTTAAATCTCCCATACAGAGTATGTTGTACCAGTCTAATGCTAGTTAAGGGAAATATTTATCTGCTATGGCAAATGCATAGGATAGGCAGGTTGGAAGACTGGTATCAAAATTTCTAAGGTTCTAACCAACTTATTCACATGCATAGTGTATGAAGTCAATAGGTCATGTCAATGTCAGTGTGTGTGTGTGTGTGTGTGTGTGTGTGTGTGTGTGTGTGTGTGTGTGTGTGTGTGTGTGTGTGTGTGTGTGTATCTAAATCTGTATCTGTATCTAATTTATATGTTATAGGATATATCATGCATAAGTATGATTTGTTTGTAAAGAAAATAATTTACACATGTGCCATAGGACAGGCAAAGGGACAAAGACACCAAAAAGTAATAATCAAAGTGAAGGTGGCAGAGCAAAATTGTAGTCTTGTTATTGCAATATTTATCAAAAATCTTCTATGTCACTAACACGTGTGACAGTGGTAGAAATTCAATAAGTACATTTATAATAAGTATTTGTTATGTACAGAAAATATTAAATAGATACTGAAAGGAAAATCCAAGACACAGAAAATTAATCAAGCCCCTACAAGCACAAACACACATACATGCACTCATACAGGAATAAGGGTATGTCTGATTTTTTTGAATATTGTAAAGCATTGGATGGTGCAATGGTGCAGAAGTTTTTTTTTTTTTGTTGCCTCACAGGAAGAGGTTTTCCGGTTCAATTCTTGGCTGGGGTACCTTCTGTGTTGAATCTGAATATTCTCCCTGAATCTGTGTGGGTTTCCTCCCACATTGCAAAGACATGCATCAGAAGCATTCCTCCCTGGTCCTCTGCTGAAAATTGGCTTCATTTCAAGTTGGACTTTCCTGGTAAACAAAATGTTAAATAAATGTGCAATCTAAATTGAAACTTTATAGTGTATTATGTTCAACAATCAGTAAATGTTTGGTGACAAAGAGTGAGAATATGCAACAAGCCACTTTTAGAAAGAAATGGAATGGTCTTTGGGAGCTTGCCTATAAGAGGAGATCATGAACTAGACTTGTTCTTCTTAATGTAATTTTCTACCATAGCTGTGTTTATTATGTCAACTAATTTGTTTAGTTCTCCAATGTGTTTTTTTTTTCTGTCCTGGAATTCCCTATTTATTTTGGGATATTGTTTTTTACATAAAAAGCTTCACAAATGTGTGTGTGTGTGTGTGTGTGTGTGTGTGTGTGTGTGTGTGTGTGTGTGTGTGTGTGTGTGTGTGTGTGTGTGTGTGTCAGTTTTTTTAATCACAATAAGGACCAAATTAATTGACTTTATCTCTATTTTATGTCACTACCAAGGGTTAAATCAGATGTATCCATCACCCCATGCATAGTGATACATCCTGATGGGAATTCACAAAGGTTACCACAAGGTGTACACCTTGTGTACATGTCATGGTAGCCCTTTGGAATGCAGAGACAGTCCTAACATAGTGTGGTGCATTTCATCCATCATGGAAAAGGTAAACACTTGGATGTTTAGTGGTATGGTAGGGCTGGGAGGTATGAGTGTATGTCAGTGTGTGTCTGCCTGGGACGTAGAGGTATGGGTATTACTGGCAGGATCAGGTAGGTGTGTGCATGTGTGGGTGAAATGCTGAATGGATGAGTGTGAGTGAAATCAAGTGAGGGGACCAATAGCCATGAGAAGGCCTCCATGTGTGCTGTAATAGCACCTAAACTAATATGGGGGATGTAGGATCACTAGACACCAGGAATACTACACATCTGCCTTATCACAGTCCTTAAACTAGGATGGTTAACAGGGGCAGGGGGATCACTAGGCCCCAGGGACACTGCACTTCTGCCTTAACAGCATTTAAACTAGAACCGGGATAGTGTCGATGGGGAAACCACTAGATACTGAGGATATGATTTATAACATGGACAGCATCTTTTTTTGATTACCTAGGTCCATGAAAGGAGATATAGGGGGAAAGGAATACAGTACAGAGACTTGTACAAGGACTGTGGAGTGTGTGTGTGTGTGTGTGTGTGTGTGTGTGTGTGTGTGTGTGTGTGTGTGTGTGTGTGTGTGTGTGTGTGTGTGTGTCTATGTGCTTGCATGCATTTGAATGTGTACTTGTGTATTTGTGTGTGTGTGTTTATGCTTATGTGCATGCATGCACATTTCAATGTGTTCTTGTGTGCCTGTGTGTGTGTGTGTGTGTGTGTGTGTGTGTGTGTGTGTGTGTGTGTGTGTGTGAGAAGTGAGTTTGGGGGGAGGGATGCCTTTGCCTGCATGATGCAACCACAGCAGTGATTTGGTTACCATGGCACTTAACTGTGATTTAGTTTGTTTATCTTTTGGCTTTTCCAAGTTAGGGGTCGCCACAGCAGAACTCCGGTCTGCTAATGATTGGCAGTAGATTTTTATGGTGCCGAATTGCCAGCTCGACGCCCAGCCTTCAATGAAGGCACACCCATTCACGCATGTCTTTTGGAACACCACTCGACCACAGGGAGGACATGCAGATTCCACACAGAAGACACTCCCCACACTCCAGCCGAGAATCAAATGAGAGAACCTCTTGCTGTGAGGCAACAATGCTACCGCTGCACCACCGTGGATGTTCTTAACTGTGATTTAGAAAAATGCAAATTAGCTGATAATAAGGTCTTTCCTTATTGCAACTAACATGTCAATGAAATACAAAATACCACATGATGGGAACCAGGCTTTTTTAGCATGAGACCAGCGATTCACACTAGGACCTTTATTGAATCTCTGGGACTGTTTATAGAAACTTATTCATTTACCTCCTGTGACAGCACAATGGGGATAAAGGTAAACTGAATCAACTGTGATGCTAGCAGCGGAAAAAATTATGAGAAAAAAAATAAAAATAACTGCAGCACAAATGACACAAACTAATGAAGCAAAAATGCATCATGGGACTTCAGGCACTAAATGCCATGTTACAGAAGGTAAGCAAGTAATATGAGAGAATCACTTCATGATTTTTTTATTAAGTAGAAAAAATAGGAATGCATCTTATTTCTCTTAAACACATGTACAGGAATAGAATTCTAACTCTCTGTAACCATACAGTAAATAAACATATCTCAAAAATAAAGCAAAACAGAAAGAGAAAACAGCTTCTTTGGCAATATTGACACTCACTGGGAAAAGAGATGGTCATAAAGTATAGCACAGAAAGCTAACTCATCTTTAACCATAGCCTCAAAAATCAAGTTTTATACTATGATTTCCACCAGACACTATAGTATATAAACCAAATAAAAATAAAAGAGAGCAAAGAGAAAGAAAAACATCTGAAAGGAATCAGTACTATAAAATGCAGAAATCCATCTGAACAACTACAACACAGAAAATACCATTCAACATAAATAAGTTGCATTTCCTGTTCTAACATAAGTAATGGCACGTCACATTAGGAAAGCATGTTTAATCGGTAACTTATAATAGTGTACACTGAACATTCTTATTCTTTATTTAACATTTGTTTACCGGGAAAGTCCAACTTGGAATGAAGCCAATTTTCAGTGGAGGCCCAGGAGAAATGCTCCAGACACATCTTGGAAACATGGGAGGAAATCTTTGCACCAGGAGGAAACCCGCATGAATGCAGGGAGGAAATGCAGACTGCAGAGAAGGCACTGTAGCTAAGAATTGAACTGAAGAACCTGTTGCTGTGAGGCGACAATACTACCACTACGCCATCCATAAAAAAAAGCTCACAAAAACTGGCCTTAATAATGAACTCTATAATCATGGAAAAATTCAGATCCTTAAAATGAAAGAAATATTTCTCCATTAAGTAAACAAATTAGAAGTAAATCAAAATATTTTCAGCCAGCTATAAAAAAATCACATATCTATAATTAATTTTACTAGCCACCGAAAAACATATTTAT